>NW_004949097.1:537954-547698 GCF_000317375.1 Microtus ochrogaster
TGGTGGCTCACAACCATCTGTAATGAGGTCTGGTGCCCTCTTCTGGCCTGCACCACAGACAGAATATTGTATACATAATAAATAAATAAATATTTTTAAAAAAATCATCACAGGCTACAGAGCGGGCAAAGCAGGAGGGTGAAGGACGGGGATGAAGAACAAGGCTGGGGTGTATCATTTTCACATACAAATAAAGAAAAATAGTGGATAAGTGAGCATGACCATGACATCCAAGAACTCTGGGGTACAGTGAAGGAATCAACCTTAAGAACAGAATCCGCAGACTAAACAATGGAGCTGAGATGTTGATAATCAATAGGAACAGAGAATCTACTAAATGAAATGTTAACAGAAATTCCTTATTCTCTGCATCTTGACCATTGTGAGTCTCTGTATTAATCACCATCTACTGCAAAAAGAATCTTCCCTGATGAGGGTTGTTGGCACACTAATCTACAGGTATAACAATGAGTCTCTAGGAGTCGGTTTAATACTGTGTCTATTTAAGAGAGTAATAATAATAGGTTCTTTCCTAGGGCCTACAACCTCTAGCCACCTGTTCCTGGCCCCTGTAAACCACCCCAGGTATGGATTTCAGTTTGTGGAGCAGGCAGGCCTTCCTTAGGCCATTCCTATGGCATTATCCCTATGACATTCAAATCACAAAGAGCAGCCTTGACTGCCCTATCTGGCACAGGTGACAACAGTTCCCAGCTCACTGTATTGATGACAGAAACAACACAAAACACAATGACTAATCACTGCCTGGCATACAGTAGTCCCTCAAAAAATACTGTAGTGCTTTTTAAATGTAAGTGGGGGTAGGAGAGTGCTCGGACTCCCTGCAGACATTTGAAGAAATAATAGCATTCTAACATAGAACCCAGAAAATATTTTCCCATGGAAACACTGTATTCTATCTGTTACAGCCCTTAGATTCTATGGTTTTACACTTTAGTTTAATCCTACAAGTTAAATGGCCTCTCCTGGCCCAGCCTAGCAACACTAACCATCATGAAGGACATCGGTGCGAGGGGAAAATGTGAGTTCTAAACAAGCCACGTATAACATGGTCTTAGAATTTAACCTACTCTAAACTTGGTGGTTTCTAGGACTTTCAGCTAAAAGAGACAAGAGTACATCTGTCAAGCTGATAGACAGTAGAGAAACCACCAGCCTCACTGAGCAAAATCCTCAGGAAAAATCCTCAAGAGGGTCAGTCAAGACACTCAGGCCAAGGGTGGGAGGAAAGGAATGTCGTAAAGAGAAGTCACCCTGTGGACCTGAGGTAGGATGCTCCCTAGTTTGCAGAGGCTGGAGGGAGCCTTTGAAAGAGCTTCAAAACAAGGAAACACCAGCCCCTAAGAGAGATGATGCCAAAGGGGTGGATAAAAATCAAAGTGTGTTAGCCAGAAATTTAAGAGTGGGCCCCTATGTCTACAGAACCATTTAATCAAGCTCTGAGGTTCCAAATGCCCACGCCATTTTCAATAATCCCTCTCTCTCTACCTTGTGATTGTGTCTCAAGATGTGAGCTCTTAGCTACTGTTCTAGTGCCACGTCTGCCTGGCTGCTGTCATGCTTCTGCCATGATGGTCATGGACTCCAACCCTCTGAAGCTGTGCACCCAAGTAAACTCTTCCTTTTATAAGGTGCCTTGATCACAGTGTCTCATCACAGCAACAGAGAAGTAACTAAGACATAGCGTGAAGTTCAACATGAAGCCACCTTTCAGGGCTCACCAAGAAGTGATGAGCGGGGAAGGATGCGGAGGGAAGGGACGATGCATGAATGACATAGAGGCCAAGGGAAGGGCAGTTGGGTTTCATGGAGCAGTCTCTGTGCACTGGAGACCCAGGTCCACCTAGACAAGACAGGTCCCTTCTTAGTCTCACTGAGTTGGCATTCCAGCCAGCGCATTCGTCTGCCATGACTGTGACCATAGGTAAAGCCCTGAAATGTCACCAGAATCTTTCATGATGTTGAAACCCAGCTCGTGAGCAGGAAGTCTCAAGGGTGTGTCCTGGCTTCTCTCCATTAGCTCCTGCTGGTAGTCATCATGCCTCTCACTGTTTAAGAAGGGTCCCACTCATTAAACGGCTGTCTCTGTGAGGCAGCGTTCTCACCACACAGATCAAACCGGGCCCTCGTTTTGCCCTCTGCATCTCTGAACCTAACTCTGGCTCTTCATCCAGGAAAGTCGTTTTCCCAATGCTCTCTTTTGACTGAACCTTCACACACTGAGCACTCGTTTCATGACAGCCTGTGAGGGCAACAGCGCACCGCTGAGAGGAACCCTGAGCTGAGTCATGTCTCCTTGCTCTGCAGGCACACAGGGTGAAGGTAGAGGCCCGGTGGGTGGAATCGAATACACAGAAGGCCAGTAAGTACTAAAGATGCATTCCAAACCTGCTATGGGACGGTGTGTGGAAGAGTGAACCAACGTACCTTGAAGGACCTGCCAACACTTCTGAAGGAGGTGAGAATTAAGGTTGAGTTGGTAAACCGGAAGTTGTGACGAGAGAGGCGGGGCCTTCATAGAAAGACTGTAGGTTGCCGTAGCGTATTTATGCTTGCTCCCTTCCCCCTTTTTTTCTGTTTTGTTTTTCAATACCAAGGCCTGATAGGTGTTGGGCAAGTGCTCTCTCACTGGGCTTTAAATTTAAAGAGAATCTTACTTCTTAGCTTTGAAATCAAGCAGAAGCTCAAGCTAGTCTTGAACTTTTAGCCTCCCGAGTTGCTGGGATTTCAGGCCCGTGCCATGAGGCCCAGCTTCAGTTTTTTGTGCTTTTCCATCGACAAGTAATAATTATATGTATTGCTGTGATACAGCACAGAGGCTTTCTTTTCAGCGTTTTTGAGACAACTTGTGACCCTCCTGCCTCTGCTCTTAGTGCTGGGATTATAGACATGCAACACCATCTTACGCCAATGTAGTGCTTTGACATAGGTTTGCAATGTAAATTGATTAAATCAGGCTAATTAACAAGTTACTCACCTCCCATACTTTATTTTGTATAGTAAAAATACTTAAAATCTACACTGTTACCTGTTTGGAAACATAGTGAATTATTCATTGCAGTGGGCCACCAGTCTGTTCAGTAATCACTGTCAAACTGAACCATTGTGCCTTTAACCAAGGGTCCCCTTCCCCAGCCTGTGTCTAACACTACTCAGCTCCAAGTCTGTGGGAGGCAGGCTGGGTAGCATTTCTCTCCCTGTGCTGGCTTTGCTCACTTTGCACACCGGACTCATCCACGCCTTTGCAGTTCACGGAATTCTCCCCTTTTGAGACCCATGCTGTGTGTGTGTCCCAATTCCTCTCTCCATCCAGCTACAGATGCACAGTTAACATAGTTCATACGTCCTGGCTACCGTGAAGTGTGTGGGATGAGCACAGGTGTACAATATATATGTCTCGTGTGACGCTGGTCATGGGAAGGAGTGTTTGGACAGAGGCAGTGGAGCTACCGAGGGGGAATCACCGAGTCACACTCTCCCCATGAACCTGACGCAGCACATAGACAAATATGTGGAGAGGGACCGGAAGTCAATGTTGCTATCTTCCTTAATTACTCCCCTTTTATTCGCTTCTAAACTTTTAAGAAACTGTTCCTGGCCGGGCAGTGGTGGCGCACGCCTTTAATCCTAGCACTCGGGAGGCAGAGGCAGGCGGATCTCTGTGAGTTCGAGACCAGCCTGGTCTACAAGAGCTAGTTCCAGGACAGGCTCCAAAAACCACAGAGAAACCCTGTCTCGAAAAACCAAAAAAAAAAAAAAAAAAAAAAAAAAGAAACTGTTCCTGTGGATGCACACTTGGGAGGACCATGAGTGGAGGAGAGAGGACAGCGAGTGCAGGCATTTCTCTCCTTCCACCTTCCTATGGGCCCCGGGCATTGAACTCAGGTCCTCAGACCTGTGCAGCAAGTGCCCTTGCTCCTGAGCCATCTCAACAGCAACCCCATTGTTTTTCGAAGCAGGATCTCTCACTGCCCCTGGAGCGGGCTGACTCAGCTGGACTGGCTAGACAGCAAGTATCTAGGATCCTCTTGTTTCCGATTCCCTAGGGCTGGGATGATGTTATTATGCATCACGAGTCTGGATCCCGGGGAATGGAACTCAGATCCGTTTTCCTGGGCTGTGTTTTTGCTTTTTTTTTTTTTTTTTTAAGAGAAAGGTGAGGGTGAAATGAGTAACTTTTTAGGTAATTTTCTGTTGGCTCTGTTAATTACATAAATTAGGAGTGAGTTTAGGTTGGGTTCTATGAGTTTGGCCATGTGTTAATTTACAAATAATTGGTTGGTGGGGTCAATCTGTAACCCTAAACCTTTCCAGAAAGACAGCAGAAGTCCCAGCACTGGGAGGGGCTGGGTTCTAGCAGTTTTCAGACAGTATTCTTTGTCTGGTAAAGACTAAGGAATTTGTTTCCACTGAGCGGTAGTGGCACACACCTTTAATCCCAGCGCTTGAGAAGCGGAGGCAGGCAGAACTCTGTGAGTTCAAGGTCATCATGGTCTAAAGAGTGAGTTCCAGGACAACCAGGGTGGTCACACAGAAGACGGCTCAGTGGTTAAGAGCATTGTCTCCTCTTCCAGAGGTCCTGAGTTCAATTCCCAGCAACCACATGGTGGCTCACAATCATCTGTAATGAGGTCTGGTGCCCTCTTCTGGCATACAGGCGTACACGGAGACAGAATATTGTATACACAATAAATAAATAATTAAAAAAAAAGAAACTGAAAAAAAAAGAATGGAAGGAAGAGAGAGAGAGTAAAATAATAATAATGTATTTATTTATAAAATAACAAAAAAGAAAGAAGAGAAATTTGTGTCTTCGACATAAACCTCACTAACCAGATACAATCACATAGCTCAGAGAAGTTCTGCACTGTTGGTCTAACTGCAATCATCTTAGTTTTCATTTCCACCCAAATTAGTTATTGGCAGCGCAGAGAATAAACCACTCATGCTGGTTCATAGAGCTGGTCTAAAGACAGAGCTGAGATATGAATGCAGACAGTCCAGTTATTTCCTTCATTTCTTCAATTAAGAAGCACAAGAGTCAGTCTGGGCACCAGGCATTTTTGGCACATGGGTGTAATCCCAGAAGCAGAGGCACCAAGATCTCAGCGAGTTCTGGATTAGCCTGCACTTCCTGACAAGCCCCAGGCTAGCCAGGGCTCCATAGAAAGACTCAGGTTGAATAAAATAAGAACCAAACCAGAGCTGTAACTTGCTGGTAAAATGCTTGCCTCACGTGCACAAGGCACTGGAGTCAACAGAATTCTGCAAACATATAAAAGCAGTGCAGAAGGCAACTTTGCAAATGTGGCATGCCAATATCATTTCCTTTTGTTTAATTTAAAAATTGGATTTATTTACTCTGTGTGTGAGCTCACATCACAGCAACACCTGTGTAGAGGTCAAAGGACAACTTGAAGTTGGTTCTTTCCTTCCTCCATGTGGATCTCAGGGATCAAACTGAGGTTGTCAGGCTTGGTTACAAGAACCTTTAGCCAGTGGGCCACCTCCAGTGACCCGTCACCACTCTTTTGGAAACTGTCTCATGCTGTTTCAAATGAAGCAGACACAAAGCATCTTTGACATGAGCCCCTCCTAAGCGAGGTTTCTCTCATTTTTTTTTTTTTTGACATGCAACTGATTAGTTAACCCTAAACATTCTAAATTTTAGCACACACTTGACCCTACGATAATTTTGGGACCTCGTATATTACTTACTGTTACTTCTCCCAGAGTAATAATGATCATAATGTCACATGTCAACCGTAGTTGGCAGTTTCTGGAACATCAGCTTTGTACCCAACACCTCCTAAGTGTTTGCTACAGAAGCAACAGCAACAACAACAACAATAACAAAAAATCTGCCGTTTGGTCTTTACACAACATCAAGTCTTTTCATCTTCTAATATACCAGGAAACTGAGGCCAGTGTGGATAAGGAAACAGCTCAGAAACTATCAGGGAGCTAGAACTATGACTCAGTGGTCCCAGTGCTGCACCAGCCTGAGAACTTCACTTTGGGTGCCTAGGAAAAGGCAGGTGTGGTGGCACACATCTGTAACCCCAGACAGAGACAGGCAGATCTCTAAGGTTTGCTGGATACCCAGTCTAGCTGAAGCAACAAGTCTCAGGCTCAGTGAGATGGAGGTAAGGAGGGGTGAGAGAGACAGAGACAGACAGAGAGTCAGAGACAGAGACACACAGAGAGTTAGAGACAGAGACAGAAAGAATCCCAAATTAGGAAATGCCAGACCCCAGGTTCACCTCGAGAGTGATCATCCCACTCCACAGCCTGAAACTCTATCCATATTCCTCCCTGACCCCCTCTTCATATCTCTGCTACCTACATCAATCATAAAAGAAGCGTCAAACAGATCGAAGGACAAAGGGGAACTCCATCCTTCCTGCTGTACATATGCTGGTTACTCACGGTCACAGAGATGAGGCCTTTTTCACAGGATGTTGGAGGCCAAGAGGCATTAAGTAACTTGGCCGCACTCAGACACATAGCTACAAACAAGCAAGAAGGGCCAGGTTCCTCATTTCATCAATGCACACTCCAGGTAGCAATAAGAAGCCTCCCAAGAAGTTCTGCATCTGCCCTGTAATTCTTCAACTCATTCCCATGCATGTCCTGAGACCTTTGACCCCGAATTTTGTGATTCAAATGTCCTTCACCAACTCTTTAGACTTTCCTTGCTTGGGTTTTGCCAGGATTGAACTCAGTGCCTCAGGCATGCTAGACGGGCACTCTACCACTGAGCTACAGCCTGGGCCCTCCGTGTAGACTCTTTGGGAACACATGGAACTCATTGTCCATGTAACTACCCACCTAAAAACCCAGGTTTTTGCAGGGCACTCACAAAAGTGGGAGATGTGTGGACTACCAACTCCCCAAGACTGTGAACACTCCCTCCAACACTCCTCAATGGTGAGTGTCTAGTGTATTTTCCATGGTAAAGTCACCATGACCAAAAGCAAACTGGGGAAGGAAGGGTTAATTTGTAGGAAATACAGACCCAAGCCCAATAGCAGCCACCAATTCCTTAACCTCCCCCAAACAGCTTCACCTCCTGAGAACAAAGATTCAGACACATGTCAACCGGTGGGGGGGACACCAGATTCAAACTGTAAGTTACCCTCATATCCTTCGTGTAGGTCAGAAGCAGCATGACTGACAGAAACGTCTCCAGTGTATCCAGATGTGTCTCACTCAGTCAATCAAGTGTACAGTCCAAGAAGAAACTAGAGTGATAGCCAAAGAATTTAAACGATTTAACTACTAATAAAAATTAGTAATAGACAATTATAAGGTAAAGAACTCACGTCAGATTGGGCCCCCGTCAGCATTCCGCCACAGACTGGGGAGGGGCTCCTGAGGCATCCGGCCCCCCTCCCCCATCCCACCCCCACCACGCAGCTATTGGCAGTTAACAGTTGCCGGGGGTGAAGGTGCCATTTCTTCAGTGGTAAGTTGCCCACGCCTTAGTAAATGACCC
Organism: Microtus ochrogaster; assembly: GCF_000317375.1. Lineage (NCBI taxonomy): Eukaryota > Metazoa > Chordata > Mammalia > Rodentia > Cricetidae > Microtus > Microtus ochrogaster. The sequence continues at coordinate 545,474 of NW_004949097.1, forward strand.
TGTAGCCACGCTCACACAGGCAGCCCTAATTAAACTCAGGAGGACAAAAAGGCACAGAAGTGCAAAAGGGATTATCAGTCAGGGGAGAAGATAAAGCCCGCTGAAGTATGAGGGAGAATGGCGGAGTGATGGGAAGAGACTGCTTTTAAACATGAATGCATTCGGCTTAACTAATAACATTAAAAAGTGCTTATGTCAAATGCTTTCTACAGTTCATTTAACAAACCCCTAAAATACCCTATCCCGTTCAAAGGAGAACTTCAAACGCTAGGTATTTATAATCAGATAAGGAATGCCAAGCCGGATCTACAAACAGGAAAAACTGGAAAGGCCGGCTGGTCTCTGCAGGACAATAAAGGGGGTTGCATTCGCAGGAACCGGTTCTCATTTTCATGGGAGGCATTATATTTACACTACCCCACTTCTCCACACAGTAACTGTAGAATTGTCATGTGGACCAACCTAGATCATGCAAGGGGAAGCCTCGCGAAAACCAGCCGGTTTCTAAACTCTCACCCACCATCGGGAGGAGATCTTCATCTTCAGTCAACCACCTGCTTCTGCCTCAAACCCTGCATTATTTTCCTGCTCCAGAACCAAGTGGCAACGATCCCAGGTCCAGAAAAGAAGACAAAGAGAGTCAATAAAGGAAGACATGGCTAAATTGTGACTGTGGAGATGGTCAGGGTATAATGGACTCTAAAGACAGATTATCTGAGCTCCCTCCAGCCCCAGGTTTGCAACATACAGGTGTGTCTCCTTAAGCAATTCTGTGCCTCAGTCCCTTTATCTGTAAAATGGGTATAACTGTAAGCACTCACTACATAGCTGAGTTAAATTTGGCAGGGACTCCATTAAAGGCTAGCTATCGTAATTACACCCCTCTGCAGCCTGAGACAGAAACCATGCTCATGATCATTTTTAAAGCTGATGACCGATTAGGCTCCGAATTCTCCTTTAATCATCATACATTTGACAAGATGAATGTTCATTTGCTCCCAGTGTCTCGTTGCCTCTACTAGAGTAGCCCACCACCTCAATATCAGTCAAATTCAAGTGTAGACCAACCTTTGCCCTCATGGCTTCTTCCTGAAGCAGAACGTGATATTAGCGTCAAGCATGAGACGCTCTTGATCAGAGAGTCCTCAAATGAAGTTGGGAAGCTAAATCCCCCACAATTCTCTCTGGCCTCTGCATCGGGAGAGCCCTGCACGGGATGGAAGCAGCAGGTGTCTTACTCTGGGCGCAGCCTTCGGTGTTCTGTCTCCACCCAAACACAATGTTGGATTTCCTGACAGACATAGGGAAGGAAAAAGGTTTTCATTGCTCCCACATTCTCCCTCTGGGTTCTTGGAAATTAAAAGGCATTTAACTGAGCCCTGTGGTGGCGTATGCCTTTAACCCTAGCACCAGATCTCTGTGAGCTCAAGGCCAGCCTGGTCTACAGAGCAAGTTCCCAGACAGTCAGGGCTACACAGAGAAACCCTGTCTCGAAACAAACAAACAAAAAAACAACCAACTAAACAAACAAAAGCATTTAACTACTCTGAGAAAAACACATTTTCTGAAACAGGCAGCACACACAGACTACAGGAGAACTGGGTGATGAGCAGACTGTGCCTGAGCCAGATTTGGGGGTGCACACTCGGCAAGAGAAGCAAGAAGATCACAAGTCCAAAGCCAGCCTGAGCTACACAGCAAGGCCCTAATTCAAAAAAACTAAAATGAAGAAGAAAAGAAAAGGAAAACAAGATAACAAGAATCCAGGACTTACATCTTTTCTTAGCAACAAAAATGAAACCTATCAGTTTGGTATCAGGGAGGTAGCAAGACAAAGGAAAAAGTTCTAGGCTTTCAAGGACAGCGGACAGGCAGGAAACGCACAGTTTAGAGGGGTCTGGTGCTGTCTTCAGGCTATTGACAGTCTAGACTGGGCTTCAGGGAGAACCTTCCCGCCCTCCCTCACAGAGTAGGCAGGGCCAAGGGTCTGCCCTGGATCTGCTGGTTTTCAACTCAAAATGACCTATGTCAGAGCCATGCGCTGTGAGATGGCAGCTTCTGAGCCCCTCCAGGGTCAGCCCTGTAAAAAGATGGAGCTAGTTACCAAGCTGACAGGAAGAGTGAAACCAACACATTTTAACAATATTTGCTATGGAAAGAAAGAAAGGAACAAAGGGAGGGAGGGAGGGAGAGAGAGAAGAGTTAGTGGGGGAGCATGAGGGAAG
>NW_004949097.1:547798-558340 GCF_000317375.1 Microtus ochrogaster
AAAGACATAATCATCTTTATTTATTTTATTTATTTTTGTTTAGATACTGGGTTTCTCTGTACAACAGCTCTGACTTCCTAGAACTCACTCTGTAGACCAGGCTGGCCTTGAACTCACAGAGACCCGCGTGCCTCTGCCTCTGGGCAGGATTAAAGGCGTGCGCCACCACCGCCCAGCAGCATCTTTATTTTATTATATTACTTTTTTATGTTTTACATGTGTTCTACAGCAGTATATATACTTTTAGAACTTCATGTATCGTTTTGTGAGAAAAGCAGTTTTTGTATCAGGTTTTTGATATATAAGATACGTTGAGTCTGGCACTCTGCCATGCCAAGTTATTAGGCCCGGGAGGAAAACGCATGATGTGGGCAGACTCTGTCCTTTGGTGAGTGCGTTTCCTGGTCTCTTAGCTTCCTTTCCAACATCTTTTGCTAGGGAGGGTTCGTTTGTTGGGGTGGTTTTTGGTGTTTGGTGCTTTCCTCTGTGACAAAGCCTCAGGTAACCGGTAGTCTCCTACCTGACGCTAACTCCTCCTCCCGTCTCCAGGACCTGTGGCCTTGACCTCCAAAGTGCTGGGATAATAGGTGCCCACTGGGGACTCTTTTTTTTTTTTTCAATTTTTTTTTTCCATTCAAAAATTTACACTTCTTCCCCTCCTCCCATTCCCCTCCCGCTCCCCCACTCACCCTCCTCCTTCCCCCTCCCTCCTTAATAGAGGGCAGGGAACCCTGCCCTGTGGGAAGTCCAAGGCCCTCCCCTCCCCGCTGCATCCAAATAGACTAGAATGCATCCTAGACTAGCTTTTGCATCCCCCAAAGCCAGTACGTGCAGTAGAAACAAGTCCCAGTGCCTTTATCAATGGCTTCTCAGTCAGCCCCCATTGTCAGCCACATTCAGAGAGTCCAATTTGATCGCATGCTCATTCAGTCCCGCTTCAGTTGGATTTGATGAGCTCCCATTAGAACAGGCACAGTGTGTCAGTGGGTGGACCAACCCCTCTCAGTCCAGACTTCGTTGTTCATCCTCTCCCTCCTTCTGCCCTTCAACTGGACCTTGGGAGCTCAGTCCATTGCTCTGATGAGGGACTTTGTCTCTATCTCCATCCGTGACCAGATGAAGATTCTATGGTGATATTCGAGACAATCATCAGTGTGATAGTGGGACAAGGACAGTTCAGGCACCCTCTCCTCTGCTGCCCAAGAACCTAGCTGGGGACATCCCCGTGGACACCTGGGAACCCCTCTAGAGCCAAGTGTAATTGCCTTGACGGGTTACATTGTCTAGGCTTAGTAACCGTCTGGCAGGTCAGTTATTCCAGGGTCCCGGAGAGGCACTATCTGTAAGATAAATGGGCTAGGAGAGAAGAAGGCCATGCTACATTTGTCAGAGCCTCCGTTTATTAGAGATGGGGTACAACTTATATAGGTATGGAGTTGGGGGGTGGGTACAGGGGCCTGAGCTCTTGTCACGTAGTTCACGTTGGTCACGTGGTCCGTGTTGGTCACGTAGGCAGGAGGTTATCTTCGGTCAGGTCACTGTAGGCCAAGAAGTCAGGAGTTGCCACACCTAGTTCCCTAGGTAGTTTGGAATGTGAAGTGGGTTCTGCTAACAGATAGCTCTCCATTAACAGCCAATTTGGGTGTGGGGTAGGCTCTGTCAATAGAACGATTCCTAACATAATTAGGGGTGTGGGGTTCTCTGCAGACTCCCCTAGGGTGATGGTTCCTGCAATGATTTTAGGAGAAAATTGGCTCCTAACAGCCAAGTCTCTTGCCAACCCTAAAATGGCTCCCTTAATGTAGATATCTTCTTCCCTGCTCCTATATCCGCCCTTCTTAACAGTTCCGGTAGCCAGGGTCATGTTGTTTCCCAGGTGACCTCTAGTGACAGCTGGGATTGTGCTGTGTTCTGGCTTGCACACATTGTTATTCTTGAATTTTTCAAAGAATCTTTCAGTACCTCACCTTCCACAACAATTTTAAGTTGTTGTTCTTTTTTTAAAAGAAGAAAACCAATTCCTATTTTTTTTTTTAATAGTCTCTCAGTTGACCAAACTCCTGAATATCACATTGGTTTGTTGGTAAGAGTTTACTTTGGGACACCAAGAATTGGAACTTCCCACGGCCACGCCATCTATTCGCCTCTCCTGGGTCTGTGACCCTAAGAGATAAATGACCAGTTCTTCCCCCTGTTTTATGAAAATAGTCTTAACCCCTCCCCCATTTCCAGTTCCTTCAGTGCGCATTTCCACCGGCCACACTCCGGGTTTCAGACCATAAGAACAAATACAAATGTCTACATGAGTTAAGTATCTGGATAGAGACTAAAACTGTTTTTAACTATTTCTTATTTCATAAACATGGGGAATTTTGTGCACAGAGTAGAGGCATGCTGTGTCTAAAATTACGTTTTGTGACTTTTACCAGACTGCGGTTAAAATCACACTTACAAGCTTTTCTACCGGCCCACCTGAGCATGGGGCTTGGGGACCACAGGAGAGATTTGTACCTGGCGTGAAGCCAGAAGGACCAAGGTTTGGATGCCAGGCAACTCCTCTAAGCCTGTCACCTCCTCTGAGAAACACCTCCCCTCTTCATGCTGAAGATTCCATATGTGGCGACACACAGGCTCGATCTGCTAGAAGCTCCAGAGGGTTAGCTGAGGAAGGGCGAGTAACAGCTACCAGATGAAGTAGGTGATGGATGAACGGCACCAACCTCACAGCCAGCAAAATAGAAAACTGGGGGTGGGGGTTGGGCTGGAGAGATGGTTTAGCGGTTAAGAGCACTGACTATTCTTCCAAAGGACCTGAGTTCAGTTCCCAGCACTGAACTCATGGCAGCTAACAACTGTAACTCGAAGATCTGACATCCTCACACAGACATGGAGGCAAACCACCAGTGCAAATAAAATAAATTATTAAAAATACAGAAAACTTTATAAAGCAGACAGAGGGCTGTGGGGAGCCCAGAATCTGTACTGGGGTTTGGCAGGTCCTGGGAGAGAAAGCAAACAGAGTTACAGGGTAAGACAGCCTAGAATTCTGTTCATCTCTCTCTCACACCATCCCAGAAAACCATCACCATGTGCTCATCTCAGTAATGTTTTAGAGAAGGGCAGGGAAGAAAGAGAGAAGGGGAAAGAGGCAGATAAATGATGCAAACAAGAGCTGCAGAGAGAGAAGACATCCTGGGAAAAGCTGCTCTCCTTGGCACTTGGCCAGCAGCAGTGAAGTCACCCTGTCTAAAGACCCCTGATGAGCCAGCATCTTTTCTGCTGGCTTACCACCTCCTAAGAACCACACTCTCTGAGAATCCAGAAGTGTCACGGGACTGTGCGCTGAAGCTTGGCCAGCATATTTCCTCTAGACTATGAGGGGAAATTCTTTTATCAGAATTGTACAATATTCAGCAAGGTAGAAAACTGGTTGGAGACAGAGTCTAAAGGGAAAAAAAAACTGATACAGGTTCCGAGCCTTTAACCAGCATTCATATCTGGACTCCCAAAGGGCCATCCAGAGTTAATGAGCATGTGATTTGATGCATGAAAAGCTACCTGCTAATGAAAACGACACCTCAACCCTATTGAATTTGTCAAACACTTCCTCTGAAATAATAACAGTGATTTTGAAAGAAAAAGTAATTTGACCAATGACTTCATATAAATCTCAATACAAAAACACAAACATCTAAATGGAATAAGAAAGTCAGGTCAGTATATCGAGGTAGGCATTAATAAAGGTTTAGAAATAACGAAAAGAACACAAGAAAGAAAACATGCAATAAGTCAAACAAATTTCTGTGGAAAGATGCACCAAGAGGAAGAACTAAAGGGAAGTCCGAATAGCAAGGCTGGAAGACGAGGAGGAAAAGTTGGGATGTTCCGTCAAAGGCAAAGAAAAACTAGTAAAATATGAACAGGGCAGTTGAGATCCATAGAATACTATGAAAAGGCAAAAATCTATGAGTCATAAGCATAGAAGAATTTCATGCTAAAGGAATAGAAAATATTGACAATAAAATTGTGATTTTAAAAGATGCCTATCTGGATATGAGGTATTAAAAAAAAACAACTAGACAAGACCATAAAAGAATCTTTCCATGATAAATTATGGCAAAAACACTAAATATACAGAAAAAGAAAGTATATTGAAGTATGAAGAGAGAAAAACCAAGTAACATACAAAGGTAGTTTTATTAGAATGATGTCAGATTTCTCAACATCAACTTTAAAAGTCAGGAGACCTTAGCATATTATGTTTAAGCTCTGGTAGATAGCAGGTGCAACCCAGCAAGACTATCTATCATAATTAAAGGAGGAAAAATTATAAAAACAGACTAAAGAAATTCATGGCTGAGTGTAATCTACAGAAGTTACTCAACCTTCTGCGAAAGATATATTCATGGGGCTACTGGAAAGAACGAACCAGGACAGCAGTTAAGCAAATGAGGAGGAGGAAAACACCAAACACTGCAGAGCCAATGAAATGATAAGAATCCACACCTTTTAGTAATAACTCTGAATCCTAATGGTCGCAGCCCCACTAATCAAAAGGCACAGAATAATAGATTTGAAAATGGGATCCATTTGTTGCCTCAAAGAAATGCACCTCACCTCTAAAGACAGTCAACCTCAGGTGAAAAGAGGGAAAAGGCATTTTAAGACACGGAGCAAGGAAGAAAGTAGGTTTTGCTGTAATGATGCCTGACAGGATAAAATCCGAATCAAAATTAGCCAAAAGAGGGGCCATCTAAGTTTGTCAAAGCACTTGACATATAATCCCAAATTTTTGGAACTCATAAAAAGCCTAATGTTATAGAGCATATCTGTAATCCCATTACTCCTACAGTGCATGATGGCAGAGACAAGAGAATCAACTACTGATTTTTTCAGAGTTACTGGCATTTTCCAGAGTGTCAGAAAAAATAAGAGACCTCACCTCCGAAACAAAACAAAACAAAAAACAAAGGCAGAAAGGAAGGAAGGAAGGAAGAAAGGAAGGAAGGAAGGAAGGAAGGAAGGAAGGAAGGAAGGAAGGAAGGAAGGAAGGAAGGAAGGAAGGGAAAGAGAGAAGCCACTCCTGAGAGAGGTGTTCTCTGACCTCCATGTGTGCACTGTGACATGTGCACACCATTCCTTGCACAAACACACAGTAATATAATAAATTAGTCAGAGAGAAAAAAAATCACTAGATGCTGAATAGAGATACAACCCAATGTTCTGCTGAAACCCCTTCTTCCCCTTGCACAAGTTGGGAAATCCCATATGCCCTCCTTCCCCCAACCCTACCTTTGGTGTAAGAGGTCCTTCTTTCTATGTGTTGCTTGTATTCGTTAATGAATAAAGAAACTGCCTTGGCCTAATAGGGCAGAACTTAGGTAGGCAGGGAAGATGGAACTGAATTCTGGGAGGAAGAAAGCAGAGTCAGAGAGAAGCCATGGACCCACCGCCGGAGATAGACATGCTGGAATTTGACTGGTAGGCCACGACCTCATGGTGATACACAGATTAATGGAGATGGGTTAAATTAATATGTAAGAGTTAGCCAGAAAGAAGTTAGAGCTAATGGGCCAAGCAGTGATTTAATTAATACAATTTCCGTGTGGTTATTTCGGGGCTAAGCTAGCTGGGCAGCCGGGATGAACAAGCAGGCCCCCTTCCTGTTATCTACCTTGCTGAGAAAAATTTGAACAAAGGAAGGGCATCCAAGAATCCACCCAGGAATCTAGCTTTTGACCATTGGGCACAGCTCCAGCTCCTGGTTGGTGCGCTATCACACCTCACCTAAGGTCTATAAATCCTCACTGCCTTAGCCTGGGTGAGACTTCTCTGGCCCCTTTCTTTGGGAACAGTGCACCCACCCAGGAGCCATGCACAATAAACCTGCATTTTTTGTTTTTAATCTGGTCTGATTTGGGCTTTCTTGTCAGCAGAAACATATCATCCAGCACGAAGGAATTCAATTTTATCTTTTTTTCTTCTTCTCATTTTCCTTTTTTTTCTTTAGGAATTCAATTTTAAGTATACATGCACTAACCATGAGTGCACCCAGTTTCATAAAAGAAATCCTAATATATGTAAAGATAGACATGAATCCCCACACAACAATAATGGGTAACTCTAGGTTAAATTCTATGTCACTGGACAGACCATACCAGTAGACAAGTCATACTGACAGATACTAAACAAGAAGCAGGAGTTCAACTACATCATATACAGACGTTTTGAGACCATTCCATCCAAATACCACAGAACATACCTTGCTCCCAGCATCCATGGAACTTTTTCTAAACTAAGCCATATGTTAGAGAACAAGACAAGTCTTAACAAACATGAGAAAAATGAAACAATTTCTTAAATGACCACAATGAAATAAAACTTGAAATCAACAGCAAGAGAGACCATAGAACATTTACAAATACGTGGAAATTAAACAATGGTACTACTGAATGATGAATGGGTCATCAAATAACTCAAGAATAAAATAAAAAGGTTCATGTAATTGAAAAGACAACATGCTCAAATCTTTGTATAAGTACTTACACTAAAAGACAAAACAACCCTCCAACAGAGGTTTCAAATAACTTAACAATACATAGTAGGGCCTTAGAAAAAGAAGAAGTTAAATCCAAAATAAGTAAATGGGAAGAAATAATTAAGATCAAAACAGAAATTATGGAATTACTAACAACACAAAACTGATGTAAAGAATCAACGAAACAAAGAGTTAGCTCTTTAAAAAGATAAACAAGACTGACAAACTCCTAGTCAAACTAATCAAATGACAGAGAGAGAGAGAGAGAGAGAGAGAGAGAGAGAGAGAGAGAGAGAGAGAATCTCAAAGGAAACGATCACAGCAGATCCTAAGGAAGTGCAGAAACTCATAGGGAGAACATAATTTAAAAACTAAACTGCAGAATCTAAAAGATGTGGATGAATTTTTGAACTCATATGGCATACCAAAATTAAACAAAGATGAGATAAACAATTTAAACAGATTTTATAGCAAGCTATGAGATTGAGGCAGTAATAAAATTTAAAAACAAAACAAAAACCTCTTTTTTTTTTAAAAAAAAAATCCAGATGGATTCCCGGCTAAGTTTGAGCAGAACTTTAAAGGACTCGGGCCAAGCTCTCAAGCTAGCGCATGACGTGGGGGAGGAAAGGGCGCTATCAAACTCTTTTTATGAAGCCTTTATTGTCCTTGTGTAAACGGAGGACAGGACCACTCCAAGGTATGGCGGATGAGTAGGCTTTTATTGTACATACGAGGGAGAGTACAGCCATGAGGCACTGGAAGTGTACAGAGCAGGGAGAGAAAGAAGTAGGCTGAAAATGGCCAGAGATTGGATGGGGCCGTGAGAGAAGAGGAGAAAGAGAGTGCGGGTGAAGTAGACCAAGAGAGAACGGGAGAGGCAGACAAAGAAGAGCAATGCGGCCATAACGACAGGGTATTTGGGAATGAGAAGCTGGGTGAAGGAAACCGGTGAGCAGGGTGAAAAGAACCGAGCAGAGCCACAGGTTCTGAATGAGCCTAGGAGCCAGCATGTGCTTTAGTATGCTGATAGGCACCACAGACAGTTCTTTGCCCAGGTTCTTTTGGACTTGACAACCCTTACACCAAACCACACAAAGACACAACAACAATAAAAACAAAAGAAAATTATAGACCAATCTCCCTGTTAAACGTAGATGTAAAAAAATCTCAGTAAAATACTTACAAATGAGAGTAAAGGAAAAAAAAATGGTAAAAAGGATTGTTCACGTGATCCGGTTGGTTTCATTCCAGAGAGGCAGGGATGATTCAACATACGCAAGTCAATAGATGTAATCCACCACAAACACGGACTCAAGAACAGAAATCACATGACATTCTCAATAGATATAGAAAGAGTGTTTGGCAAAACCCAATGTCCCTTCATGATAAAAGCTCCATCTCAACACAATTAAGGCTTTATATGTCAAATCTATAGCCAACTTTACACTCAATGGGAAAAAGTTCAAAGTGTTCTACCAAAGTCAGGAACGAGCACAGATGCCCACTTTCTCCTCTTGCTTAACATTGTGCTTGAAGACTCAGCAATAAGACAAGAGAAGGAAATAGAAACAACACAAATAGGAAAGCAAGAAGTCAAAGTGTCCTTATTTGCAGATAAAATTCTATACGCGAGACCATAGAGACTACCTCATGAAACTTTCAGAACATATAAACATTTTCAGTAAAGCAACAGCATACAAAATTATCATTCATAAATCAGTGGCCTTATTTACCAATATAAATGCTGAGAAAGAAGTCATAAAAAGCAATTCCATTAAAATTGCTTCAAAACCAAAAAGTATTAAAATAATCCTAACCAAGAAGGAGAAGAACCCCAACAATTAAAACTTTAAAACATTCAAGAAAGAGATTTAAAAAGACACTAGAAGATAGAACTGCTCCCATCCTTGCAGACTAGAAGAATAAATACCGTGAGAGTGGCTTTGTTATCATAAAAATCTTCACATTTAATATATTCCCCACCAAAATTCCAGTGTCATTTTCACAAATAAAAAAAAATCTTAAAATGCACATGGAGGCATGAAGACATAGAGACAGCTAAGGAAACTCCGAGCTCAAAGGATTCTGGGGACCTCAGCATACCTGACTTCAGTTATACTGCAGAGACAGAGTAACAGAAACAGAGTAGGGAATGCAGATAGAAATCCACACAGCTACAGCCGTCTGCTTTTTCAGAAAGGAGGGAAGAGAGCGTCTTCAACAGACAGCGCTGGGGAAACTGGCTTATCCAGGGTGGAAGAGTGAAACTGGATCCTTATCTCTCGCTGCAAACATCAACTCCCAATGAATCCAAACCCCTAACGTGAGTGAGTCATGAAACTTTTAGAAGAAAAAGCAGGAGAAACATCTGAAGGCTTGGGTAAGGCCTTTCTGAATAACTTCATTCACTGAGAAAATAATGCCAACAAGTGACACACAGGACCTCGTGGAATGACAAAGCTTCTCTACAGCAAAGGAAACGGTTAATTGAACAGACAGCATGAGAAAAATCATTGTCAGCAAAACAGAGGATTAATATCTAGAATATATGTGTGTCACACATATATGTGTGTATACATAAATATTCTCAACAAGAAACTATATATCACAATAAGTGGACTAACCAAATCAATAGTTTTCAAAAGAGTAAATAAAAATGACCAGTAAACATATGAAAAAAGTTCAACCTGACTAGCCATCAGCGAAATACAAACTAGACTAAATTCTGTCTTACTCTAGCCAGAAAGACAATTATTAAGAAAACATATAACATCCATGTAAAATAAAAATAACCAGAATCCCCCTCCACGTTTTTTAAAGAAAACAACTAACAAATGCTGGCTAGTGTGCCAACAAAGGGAATTCTGGTGCCCTGTTCATCGGAATGTTAGACTTAGTTAAATCAGCCATTATGGGAGTCAGCATGGTGGTTCCTTGAAAAGCTAAACTAGAGAAACCGGGGGACACTCCTGGTTTGCCCAAAGGACTCAGTCAACAGATGCCGGTCACCTGCCCAGTGATTTGTGTAGCACTGCTCACAGTTGGTAGCGATGCAACCAGCCTAGGCGTGCAACAGCAGAAGAAATGTAGCCTGTCTACACAGTGGATTACTTTCAACCATGACGATGTATGTGACAGGAAAGTAGAAGTAAAACTGCCCAGAGGAACAAAGGGGACTGGGGAGGGGGGTGCTCAAGAGAAAGGCCATGAAAGGACAGTGGCAACATATTGCAGATGCTAGTATAAAAAGGTTCCTGTGTAACAGTGCATCGTTTACAAGAAATAGAAACATAGAAACACTGGCTGTCCTTAGAAAGGTTCAGTGTGTGCCTGCAGCAGATTAGCCGGCCAGCCAACACTGACTCACTGATAAAATGCAAAGCAGAAAAACCATCAAGCCAGGTCCTCCTATTTGCTCCCCAGGGCTGAGAGAGTGATTAGTAAAGGCTATCTCAGTGCTTTTCGAGTCAGATTACTTGAGCAAAGGGCAGCCTCTTCTTCAGTTAAAGAGCTGGAGGCGGAGCCTAATGAGGAAGTGGCTTCCTTTCCTCAGTCTTGGTCCCAAACCAGAGGATCCTGTCCCAGGGAGCTCCCAGTCACTGAGCTGTGTCGTGAGAAGCCAGGAGAAGAAAGTTTCCTGTCATTGCGTGTTCAGAGAGAGAGAGACACACAGGTGTACAAATAGCTACCTGACACCTGACCTGAAGCCAAAGGAAAGCGGCTGACAGCCAGCAGACCAGGTAACTACAGCACGGGACACCAGTTTCTGTCTCTACTCCCTCTGACACTCATAGCTAGGCTGCATTGGCCAAAAGAAGCCATCTAATTCAGAACTTTGGGCCCTTGTCACGAATGTTCTTCTGTTAGCCTTGGAGTGCAAAGCGTTTCATTCCAAGTTAGTTAGTTGACTGGGGTTTCCAGAAAAAGGCAGGATAGATTACGAAGGCTCTCTCTCTCTCTCTCTCTCTCTCTCTCTCTCTCTCTCTCTCTCTCTCTCTCTC
>NW_004949097.1:558440-567143 GCF_000317375.1 Microtus ochrogaster
CTCTCTCTCTCTCTCTCTCTCTCTCTCTCTCTCTCTCTATGTATATATATATATAATTTTTTTGAGACAGGGTCTCTCTATGTAGTCTTGCTTGTCCTGGAACTTTCTATGTAGACCAGGCTGGCCTCAAGCTCAGAGATCTGCCTGCCTCTGCCTCCACAGTGCTGGGATCGGCAGTGTGAGCCACCACACCCAGCAGAAGGATTCTGTTTTTATTTCTCTCTCTACAGAGGGGTTTGGATGGTGAAGAGTTCATGACTGTGGTCTTTATAACTTACTCTCCTCTTTCAATGTAAACACAAGGTGTGCAATGGTGTGATAGCAGGTCAAAGCCTGCAGAGATGGTGAATCCACCTGGGAGCAGGGTTTTGGGGTGCAGGATGGGACCCCCTGCCACTGAGCCTGGAGACATGAGCACTCTGCAGGAACCTGCGTGCTCAGCCTAGTCCCAGCAGACTTCCCAAGGAAACCTCTCTTCTCCCTGAGTTCTCTGCCCCACTTTCCCAGTCAGGGCTTTCATCCTGGGTTTAGCTTCTGTGGTAAGAAATTAAAACATTTCATCTCATTCTTCATCTTACCTTCAGAACTGAAAACTATGTCTTATCCCTGGAGATGACAGAGAGGACAGAAAGACCGGAGACACACAGGGGTCTGGAGAAAGGCAGAAACAAAGTCCACCCAGCAAAGGGGCCCAGGATGCTGAAGGTGCAGCTCGGGGTGATGAGGCACAATGGAGCCTGTGGCTGAGTCTAGAGACCTCCCTGAGAGGAGTGTGCTAGTATGGAGTCTCACTCAGGCCTGTGGGTTCTCCCAGGTTCTCACCCCCAAGCCAAACAGAGGTGAGGCAAACCAAACGAGGCTCCAGCTGCAGCTGAAGCCAGGCACGAGACTGTGGAGGCCTCTCAAGGAACAGTGAAATTTCCCTGCTACTTCCTTCCTCGCTCACCCACCTGCCTCAGGAGGGAAGTGAAATCTCATCTGCACCAACACAGACTAGAGTCCACAGGGCCCGGGGGATGGAGGGGGGCTGCAGTCAGGTGCTTCCAAAAGAGTTCTAACAGAGCATGCTCTCAAGGACACCCTCAGGGAGGGAAAAGAGGCCATCAAGCTGCTGTATTTGCCTTTGAGAGTGTGGGCCATAACCAGGAAAAAGCTATACCTGCAGGGTAAGAAACAGGGTGTGTCCCTCAATCCCCAAATTAGTATAAGGCCTCTGAAGAAGTTGGGGTGCCTTTCATTAAGTAGAAAGGTCACTGAGATCACTGAGAACTGATATCGTCAAACATGAAAAATTCTCTCACTGCTTTAAGCTAAGACCAAGTTTTTAGCTTTGCGGTAACTAACTCTTCCTTAAGGTTCGGTGTGGAGAAAAACCCGTACCTTTCAAACGTTAAAATCCTTCATTTTGTCTATTCTTTGAGAATGTCACGTCTTTATGCAGGGTATTTTGATCATATATATACACACTGTCTCAGAATGGGATTAACTGGGTGCCCAACCACACCTGATCCAAACTGCCTAATTTAAAAGGGAGCCTCCAAAACCCTCCCCAGAGAAGTCTGGGCTCAGTCTCACCGGAGCGAGTGGCAGACTCACCGGTGCACTGTGACTGAAAACCCCACTGTGGCCGTACTTCTGGGCCGACTCTTTCGCTTGCCTTGGTTTCAATCCCAGTGCTTTATCCACTAGGTCTGAGGACTTCTCAGCAGCGTCTTTTATTCATGGCGTTGTCAGATTTAGCAAATGCAAGACGCCCAGTTGCATTTGAACTTCAGATAAGCAAGTTGCATTTTAGTTCCATTTGTAATATTTGAGGGCATAGTTATAGCAACATTTATTTGTAATTTATCAAACAAACTGCCCAAATTCATATTCCGCCAGCTGCCTCGTGTTTAATCTGTCAGTCTTTTCATTCATTCATTCATTCATTCATTCACTCTTCATGTTTGTTCAGTACCTGCACGCTGTTGGACACTATTCTAGGTGCTGGGAAAGCTAGGCAAAGCTCCACCCTTCGTATCTATTGGTCACTCTTCTTGTTGCTGGGACAAGATACTTGACAGAAACAACTTACGGAAGGGAGAGATTATTTGGGCTCACACTTAGGGAAGGCCTGGGGAGTGGCTGTCGTCGTGGTGGCAGGAGTTTCTGGTGGCTGGTCACAAGGCGTCTCTTGTCAGGAAGCAGAGAGAGAGAGAGGTGACTGCTGGTGTCAGCATGCTCTCTTCTTCCCTTTCTCCTTGGTCCAGGACCCCAGCTCATGGGATAATGCCACCCACATTCAAAACGGTCTCCCTCAGTTAAACCTGTCTAGAAAGGCCCTCACAGACACGCCCAGAAGTGTGTCCCCGAGGAGATTCTCAATCCAGTCAGGTGACAGAGGAGATTAGCTGTCATATTCTTACACTGTAAACGTTCTCGTCGTGTTTGCACGCACAGCACAAACTCATAGAGGTACGGCTCAATGCCGTGAGAAGCGCTCCTCATAGTCAGACCGCCCGCATTGTCCCCCATCAGCAGCATCTTTGTAAGACAAATGGACTTGAGTCCAGACCTGAGGGCCACTCATTGCATCCGAGGGATGCATTTAAGTGTCTTTTAGTCTGCAATAATTGTGTGCGTATGAGCTCCATACGGTAAGAAAAATAACCCATTGCCTCATTCTTTCTTTTTGAAACAGAGTCTTTCTATGTAGCGCTGCTTGGCCTCAAGTTTGCAATTCTCCTGCCTCATCCTCCTGTGTAAGTGGGATTATAGGCTTGTGCCACAAATTCATCTGCGTTTACCTTGCAGCACTGACCACAATCTGAATTTAGATCATTACTTCCTCATGAACATTGGGCTTCAGCCTTCTGTACTCCCTGTGAAACTGGTGTTGGAGCTAGAGACTTAGATTAAAATCTTCTTATATATTTTCTTTTGTGTATGTTGTGAGCATATGAGTTTATGTGCACCACATATAAACAGGAGCCGGTGGGGCCACTAGAGGGCATCAGATCCCCTGGAACTAGAATTGCAGATGGTTGGGAACCAGCATGTGAGTGCTAGACCCTGAACCCAGGTCCTCTGCAAAAGCAGTAAGTGCTTTTAAGAGCCGAGCCATCTCTGTAAGATCTGATTTTTTTCATCACATAAGAGTTGTTGGGTTGGGATTTTGTTTGTTTGTTTGGTTTTTTTTTTTTGTTAATCACAAATAATGGCACAAAATGCTCATTTTAGCTTTAGCGCTAGGCAATCGGCCATTGAGTCCAGGATATGATATTGATATGATTGGTATGATTCAGGTCTTAAGTCATCCTCTGGGGGTGGGACTGGGATACACAAGCCACTGCAGTGCAAGGGTGGAGGTCAGAAAACGACCTTGGGGAGTTCTCCCCTTTCACCTTGTTTTGAGGCAAGCTCTCATATACTTTCTTCCATGATGCCTATTCCGGGCTGTTTGATCCATGAGACATTGTACTGGCTCATTTTTTATGTCAACTTGACACAAGCTAGAGTCATCAAAGAGGAGGGATCTTCAATTAAGAAAATGCCTCCACAAGATTGGACTGTTGGTAAGCTGTAGGGCATTTTCTTAATGAATGATGGATGAGGGAGAGCACAGCCTGCTGTGGGTGGTGCCATCCCCTTAGCTGGTGGTCCTGGAGTCTATGAGAAAGCAGGCTGAGCAGCCCTGAGGAGGACACCAGGAAGCCACGCTCTTTCATGGCTTCTGCATCAGCTCCTGCCTCCAGGTTCCTGCCCAGTTTGGGTTCCTGTCCTGACTTTCTTTGATGATGAGCTGTGATGTGAAAGCGTGAGCTGAATGAACCCTTTCCTCCTCAGTTTGCATTGGTTATGCTGTCTCACCACAGCAACGGTAACCTTAGCCAAGACCGCCACGTTTCAGGTGATTCTCCAATCTCTCTCTCTCATTTTGTCACCACATACGGATGAATGCCACTCCGGGATTTCCATGTGGGGTCTGGGGAATCAAACTCATGTAGTTAGGCTTGTAGAGCTGGTGCTTTTGTGACTAAGCCATGGTGGGCAGGCTCTAAAATGTACAGTCTTCAGAGATCATTTGGCTACTGGATGGGACCTGGGTTGGGGGATAACCAGAAGGAGAGGAGGAGATCTCCCTCTGGGGCCAAGTGAGATACGATGGTCAAGAGAACAGAGTATCTGATGTGGTAGGGGGAGTAGAGACGGGATGGGTGAGTGGAGGAGCTAGTGGCAGGAATCATGTCCTCCAGACAGTCATGTGGCTCCTGACAGAACCCTAGACCTCAGGCATCCTGAGTGTGCAATTGGAGCAGTTAAGGAAAGACAGAATGTCAATGCATAGGAATTGGCCCTGAATGTGAAGAACAGAAGGGGAGGAAGGATGCTGGCTAGGGTCCCCTTGTGTGCTGCTCTCCCTGAGTGCTTGATCACATCCAGTTATCAGAGGCTGCTTTGTGTTGGAAGGAGGTGTTTAGCCAGTGTTGGGTTTCCCAAGTCTGCCCATAGCCCCCCCTGGAAAAGCCACTTCTGCTCCTCAATCTTCACCTGACTTTTGGCCCCCATCCTGCAGTTCCCAGCTGCGTTCCACTGAACTTGCCTAGCTAGGGTCTGGGCCTGGCCATGAAGCTGCTCCTCAGAGGAGCCAGTGGTGCCTCTTCTAAATAAAGCAGGGATACCACCTCAGGAACAGGAAGCACTGCCTGGGGAGGTACTGGAGCCCTGGCCCTCCTTCAAACATCAAAGCCAAGGTAGGGGAGTGCAAGAACATTCTCAGTCTTGACAAGAGGAGGTTGGTTTACTTGTTTGTTGTTTTCTTACTGTGCTGAGGACGCACGGCCTTGTGCATGTTAGGCAAGCGTATTGTCACTGAGCCGTGTCCTTGACCCTTGATCCTCAGTCTATATGGAAAACAAGGAAAGAGACTGAGTTGCCCAATGATGTGAGTTTGAAGCTGTCAGACCATGACCATGAGCCCCACAACAGAGTCCAATCTGTCTGTACCACATCCTGCCTCTTCGGTCCCTATCTGCAGATGCTCTCCCTCCATGTATCATGTCCTGCCTTTTCAGTCCCTGTCTGCAGGTGCTATTCCGTCTGTACCACGTCCCACTGCTTTAATCTCTGTCTGCAATGCTATCCCATTTCTTTGGATCTGGTGGAAAGAAATGACGGGACGTGCCAGCAGATTCCATTAAGATCACTATTGTTTGTTTATGGTCACAGCATCCTCAGCTACCAGGGTAAAAACCCAACAGGACCAGTGAGAGAAGGAAACATGGCCAAGAGCCCCACCAAGGACAGAGGCAGGGAAAGTTACATGGTCCTGCACCACACAATGATGTTCTTGTCAGCAATGGCCTAATACAAGAGAGAAGGGTCATCCCTTGAGATTATATCACCAAGTGATGTGGTAACCGTCGGCTTTTACCAGTACACACTGTTTCCATAATGTCACGCTTTCAAACCATGTCCTTGTCATTGGTTGATGTGCACATGACAGTAGAAGATAGAATAGTAGCTGCATTTATAATCTTTTTGCCTCGGAATCCTGAGTGTTGAGCACGAGCCACCAGTCTTGGCCTAGCTACCACTTTAGACCTGCATATATCCATATGTTTATAGTTACACATATATTATTTATTATTGTTGGATGTGTATCATGTGTGTGTGCTACACATGCCACGGGGCATAAGTGGAGGTCAAAGGACCACCATATGGAGGAAGTTCTCTCCCCACCATGTGGATTCTGAGATCAAGCTAAGGTTGTGAGACTTGTGCATCAAGCACTTGACTTACTGAGCCATCTCACCAGCCCCATTGTTATCACCTTTGAGTCAAGACATCCCATGCATTGTCTTCTTCACTCACAATACCTGCCCCCCTCAATGACTGTAATAATTCAAGTCTATCTACAGAAAGTTCAGGGTCAGAGACATAATGCAGTCTTCCCTAGGGCTCAAAACTCGTCATTGGTGTGGGCAAGATTTGAACTGCAGACCGTCAGACACGAAACATGAGCTGATGGATGATGCACCCTTGGCTGAACTTTGAATGAGATGAGAAGTGGAGGATCGGTCTTTCTGGCAGCTGGGATGAAAAGGGAAACGTAGTCCTTAGCGTACAGTGAGGCCAAGGCAAAGGTATGCTAGCCGGACCCAGAGGGGGTAACTCTATGACAGCCTCGGTGAGTGAAAGGGAGCAGAGGGCATTCTCTCTGTTACCTGGGTGGAAATCAGGGTGACTGAGCCACTCCCACCCATTTCCAGGCTTGGGGTGTTCTTTCTAAATCATGCATGCGATCATGTCCTCTCCCACCTGAACACGGGCAAGCTCTCCACTATGTCCACTGGTGTCTTTCAATTTTGTAAAATAGATAAATATGGGAGCTCTTACCCGGCAACAGCGTAACTAGAGAGCCAATCACAGGAGACAAACCAGGCAAGCGGAGGCAGAAGGTACCTCACAAGGGAGAAAGGGGAAAACTGACGGCGCATATTTATTTCTACCTCCTGAGTTGCCCCCTCCCATAAGAATAATCTTTCCCCTCTCTCCCCACAGCCTTGAGCTCCTTTGAAAGGATCCATAGAAGAAGCAGACACTCCTCAGCCTGGTGGTCTAAGGCCACCAAAGTCTGGCCACAGCTGCCTGTTTACTTATTTTCTCTGAACGATTCATACTTAGTGAGCTTGGGGCCAGCCTGGGCTACATGGTACAAGCTCTGGCCATCAGATGCTTCAAACATGTACCCACCAGTCTGTTCTCTGCCCACACGGTTTCAAAGTTGAATGTATCTACATACCCAGTCCAACCCTTCTGTCTTTCCATTGCCTTCACTTGCTCCTCCGGTTGAAGCTGGCCTGTCCCTGCCTCCACATACCCAGCTGACTTCACCTTATTAGAGCTCTTATCCCACTGTTACCTGGAGCTCTCTGTGCTTGGACTCTTCTTTCCCAGGAACATGGTGGCTTTTCTGACACTGGTTACTCCTGGTTGTTCTAGCAATGTGGGATCAGAACCAAAGAATGTTTTTTTTTGGTTCTTCCCCATGCTTTCTCTGAACCTGCAAGGTAAACCCCCCTACATGGAGAACAAACACCACATGCCCTTTGTCGTTCCAGACCTGACATGTGCAGCTCCAGTGAGTGTGACCTGGAAGACATCCCCCTGGAGGATGACGACCCAAACAGCATCGAGTTCAAAATCCTGGCCTTCTACGCCAGACACCATGTCTTCAGAAGCCCCCCAGCTGTCTTCTCACCCAAGCTCTCCAGAACAAGAAGTTTGTCTCAGAAAGCACTGTTGACTTGGTCACCTGATTCATGGACACAGGTCTCAGTGCCTTGCAGAAGCTCCCCCTCCAGTGAAAAGCACATAAGCCTTGGCAAGAAGAAGTCTTCTTGGAGAACATTCTTCAGAGCGGCGGAGAAGGAGGAAGGCCCACCGAGCTCCCCAAAGGAGGTCCGTACTCAGGGTGTTCAGGGTCCCTTCGCAGTAGAACATCAGAGCGGCTTCCACGGCCAGCACTGGGCTAGGTCTCTTTCCAGTGTGGACCAGCGCCTGGAGAGTGAAGGTAGGCTCATGGGGGGCTCTCTCTCATACCCATCTCCTCCCACGCGCGTGCTGAGTGGCCAGCCTCTTCCGACCTACTGAAGATAGGCCTGGGCTTTCCATGTCATTGATCTCCATCATAACTTGTCCCAAGACAGGAAGAAAGTGGCAGTGAATGGTGGCTGCAGAGGTCTTCTGGCTCAGTGACCATAAATACGCTGGCTTCAAGAGGGGAGCACAAGCCGGGCGGTGGTGGCGCACGCCTTTAATCCCAGCACTTGGGAGGCAGAAGCAGGCAGATCTCTGTGAGTTCGAGACCAGCCTGGTCTACAGGGCTTATTTCCAGGACAGGCTCCAAAGCCACAGAGAAACCCTGTCTCGAAAAACAAAAAAAAAAAAAAAAAAAAAACAAAGAGGGGAGCACAAAGGGAGGCACCTTAGCCAGGAGCCTTCTCTTAGGCCAGCTGACCCCTGGAGACCCTGGGAACTGTGTCCACACCTGTTTATCAGGTATATCACACCTGGGAACTGTGTTCACCCCTGTATATTGGGTAGATCACTGTGTTCACACCTGTCTTTCAGGTAGATCTCACCTGGGAACTGATTTCACACCTGTATATCGGGTAGATCACAGCTAGGAATTGTGTCTACACATGTGTATCAGGTAGATCACACCTGGGAATTGTGTTCACACCTGTATATCGGGTAGATTACACCTGGGGACTGTGTTCACACCTGTATATCAGGGGGATAACATGTGGGAATTGTGTTTACACCTGTGTATCGGATAGATCACAGCTGAGAACTGTGTTTACACCTGTGTATCAGGTAGATCACACCTGGGAACTGTGTTTATACCTGTACATCAGGGAGACACACCTTTCCCTACTTATGGTTGATGGAAAGATCAAGTAGAAGAGTCAGTGATTCCAGCATTCAGGAAATGGAGGCAGGGGTTTCAGAAGTTCATGGCCAGCCTTGGCTATATAGTGAGTTGGAGGCCAGTCTGGGCTACATGAGACCCTATCTCAGAAAACAAACAAACAAAACCAAATGAAAGAGGGAGAAAGAGAAGGGAAAAGAAGGGGAAGAGAGAGAAGAGAGAGAGGAGAGAGGACATGGGCCTGAAAGGAAGAACAAGGATGAGAAAAGAAGGAGGGAAGGAGGGAG
>NW_004949097.1:567536-578005 GCF_000317375.1 Microtus ochrogaster
ATGCCCTCTTCTGGCGTATTGATGTACATGCATAGTCCCCACGTGGGGGTTCACAGAAGTTATGTAGTCCCATAGGATCTGATGCCCTCTTCTGGTGTATTGATGTACATGCAGACAAAAACACCAATATACAGAAAATACATAAATTAAATCTTTTTAAAAAGAAAGGCTTTCTGAAAAGAAAAAAAAAAATGTGAACCACCCTTTAAAAATTGGGCAAAGGGGCTGGAGAAATGGCTCCGTGGTTAAGAGCCCTGACTCCTCTGCCAGAGGACTGGAGTTGAATTCCCAGCAGGCACATGGCAGCTTACAGCTGTCTGTAATTCCAGTCCAAGGCATCTGATACACCAATACACCAATGCATATAAAATAAAAATAAAATTGATTTTTTAAAAAAAAACTGATGTAGTTTTCCCTTGCTAAGAAAAAACAAGGCACTATCAAACAAGACACTATCACTGGGGGTTTACCTCCACCGCAGATCTCAGCAGAAGCCCGGTCCATCTTCCTCCCCACTCCCACCTCCGCAGTACCCCTTCCTGCCAGGCCTGTCCATAGTTAGTCAACAGATGGCAGTAACAGCTCAGTTTTAAAGTGCTGCTAGCCTCCTAAGTTTTTGGAGTATGTTCCGCTGTTTGAGCAAGGCTCATACCACTCTGTGACCAAGGGAACTTGATCTTAGCCATGAGGACCCAGGACCCAGAGGATGTGCAGAACTCGAGGGGCAGCGAGAATTTCTGGGGGGGCGTTGCTGAAGGAGAAACAGCCTGGACCACACAGAGACCATCTCTCATCCCAGCTCTGTTTAACTCTCTGAGCCAATCGAAGCATCTACTCCCTGAAAGCCAGGGTGGCTGAGGCTGCAGCCATGCCAAGAGAGAAGGGCTGCTCATTGTCTTCCTCTCCTGCCGCATCCTTCCCAACACAGGCAGCAGCAATTGGCGCTGGGAGCCTGGAGGCCCCAGGGACCTGACTTTGTGGGTCAGTGTGGTCTGCATAGGGAGACAAGAATTTTCTGCCATCTTCATCCCCATTTCCTGGAGGAAATGACACAGCAGAAGTATCACTTGGCTTTCCCCCTACATTGTCTAAAGAAACTGCTCATATTACTCTCTTCCTTCTTAAAGGGGAATAGGTGAAGAAAAAAACAAAAAACAGCTTTCAGGTGAGATTAAGAACAAAAGACAAAGCTCAAACAGAGAGTGGGTTTATCGGCCAAACTGTATCTGAGGCTGAATAGCCATATAATATTTTGTACATACCAGAGAACATAGTCTTATGCATGTTTAGACATCGCATCACCAATCTAAGCGGGAAGAAAAGAGAAAGACACAGGTGGCTTTCTAGATTATCCGGCTCACTCTATGTTTATATTTGCATATTTATTTACTTATTTGAGACAGGACCTCACTCTGTAGCCTAGACTGACCCCAACTGCTTGACCTATTCCCCGTCATTGAGTCTCAAGAATGGACAGTCTTCTCCAAGCACAGTGTGGTTTGTCTTAGCTGCTTCATTCGGTACCAAACACAGCTGCCTCAAGTTCCTATACTGGAGTGACCAGTGGAAAACCAGTGACAGGCTTCCTGCCCATCAAGTCAACCGTGTCCTACCTGGTCCATCATGCTTCCCTCAAGCAGACACAAGCTGATTCGTGTCTGATTAGCAATAACAGTCAGGGAGTCTGTGCAGTGTCAACCACCCTGCCCCGAGCGGAAACACACGCTATGTCACTTCCCGGATGACAAAGTCATTAAGGATGAGTTCTACTTCGTGCACTTGTTCTGAGATAGAGTCCGACTTTGTAGCCCAGGCTGGTCTTGAACCCATGATCCTGCAGCCCTGGCATCCTAAATGCTGAGGTTACAGATGTGGAGCACCACATCTGGCTGCATCTATGCAACCTTGTTTACCTATAAGCGTAACTTGAATGCTTTCTATTATATACAAAGGGGAAATTTGTGGTCATAAGAGCAAGGATTATCAAGTTATTGAACACTCTCCTGTGCCCTGAGAGGCTACCTCTCCGAGGTGTAAAGGGTGTCCCCAAACATAAATCTAAAAGAATAAAAATAAAAGCAGCATGAGCATTCTGTCAGGTAGTAAGCCATCCCCTTGGTGCTCTCTAGCAAGGGGAAAAGATGGGGATGTGGAAGTGTAGCTGTGTACTGCCCCCTCATCCCAGTCCCTTCTGACAAATGCCCCACCTCAAACACGAACTCCTGGGCATCGTTCTCTCATGCTAGGCTGGCCTCTTCATCCCAAGCAACGGGGCAGTCCACACAGCAGCCCTAGGGATACCCTCTGAGCTGTTGTTCTTTCTTCTTTCAGCTGTAGACCCCAAAGTTGCTTGTATCGCTAACCGAGTGGCTGAAATCGTGTACTCCTGGCCGCCACCAGAAGATTACCACAACCAGAGAGGCAGCTTCAAGTTCAAAGAGAGCACCCCGGAGCGTCCGTTCTTTCAATATGGAGGTGCTCAATCTAGAACTTATGATTCAAAGAAAGGTAAGCCTTCCTTGTTGCATGTGTGGGGTTGAGCCCGTGCCGGATACAAGTATATGGGCAAGCGTGTATGTACGCAGCTCAGGCCTCTGTGCACTGGGAATCTCAGCCCGCTTTGCAGCAACATGATGGAGACCGTGAGCTCTAGCTGAAGGCATCAGCCCATGGCACAGAGATGCCATGAGCCTGTGGAACCAACATGTCCGCTCACTGCTAAGTCAGAGGAAACGTCTCCTGTGGAGGGAGAGGAGGAGATGTCAGGTCGAGTCGTGTTATAGTGGTTGTGCATAGAGTCAGAATATCACCCAGCCCAGGCCTCGTGGGAAACACCCAGGCTGTCAGACACGCAGTGTGGTAGTTATTTTTCTTGCCATCGTGAGAAAACTGCCTAGCAGAAGCAATTGATCAGAGAAAATATTTATTTTGGCTTACAATTTCAGAAGGTTCCATCCATGGTTGCTTAACCACATGCATTTAGGCAGGGTACAGCAGGGGGCAGTTGTTCATTCTGCAGTCAACCAGGGGGCAAAGAAAGCAAGATGAGGCCAGTCAGAATACCTTCACAGGTCTGCCCTCACTCTCCTACCGCTTCTGGTTAGATGCTACCTCCTGAAATCTCCACAGCCTCCCAAATAGTACCAACAGTTAAGGACCAGCATTCAAAACATGAGCCTGTGGAGAACAATTCCTATTTGATCTAGCAACACCAGGTCTGGCTCAGGAGGTATTGAAAAAGTGAGCATTAGGGACCAGATTAGCTCAGTCACTGCCACACAGTATTAGTGGCTGGGACCACTACAGGGTTCTAGAAGTTGTGTGGGAACCCTGGGCCGAGAGAGGAGAACAGAAGGGAGAAGGTTTTGCCTTCCTTCATCATTGACCTTCCTCTCAACTCTCTCTCCCCAACCTCTAGTAGAGGGTATAAGGATGATGACCAAGTGGCTCGTGGGCCTGTAGCATCGTGAAGGACAACACAAAAGCCCACAGAGGCTATCAGTGTCTCAGATCCCAAAACAGGGCTGGGGCTTTATCCACTGTCTGCTGCACATCTGAAACTGAACACTGCCACAGGGCTCTGAGCGAGGAGCCGTCCATGCCAGAAAGAAAGCGCTAGGGCTTTGTGGCCCTCCCAAGTGTGCCTGGGAAGTGGAACGTGATATCTTCAGACAGCCAAAGCCAAGGCGCCCCCCTCCCCTCCCCTGCACCCCACCCCTGCATGCGGGAGGAATCCAGGACTCCAGCACAGCATCTTTCCAGGAGAGATGGAAGCAGAGACTGCACCCAGGGCTGTGGAGATTTATGCCTGTTTGCTCCCAGGCATTGTGAGTCCCAGGTTAGCCACTCTCCCCGCTCCCCTCCTTCCTACACCTTCCTGGGCTTTGCTCCATTAATTCCCCCGGCCTCCCTCGCCACTAGCCAAGATAAACATGTGGGTCCCACATCGCTTCGGAGACTGGGCTGTAAGTCAGAAACTCGATTCCCTCGGTAACTGACATTTCTCTGTTTGGATTCTGTTCTGCAGTGGTGATCACTTTCACCGTTATGTTTACTAAGTGGCAAGTTGTGAGAAAAGCCCTCCTAGCCCAGGCCAACGACAGCCTGGCTTTGTCCAACTGCCGTTTCATCCTGGAGGACTCAGGAATTTGTTCATTTCGTTCCCATGTACCCCACCTTTTTGTCGAGACATGGAATACAGGGTATAAACTTCAATCACATAAAAATCAACCAAGTTTCAAAAAAATGTAAAAAAAAGAATACATAGGAAAATAAAAAGGGCTAAAGAATGAGACCGGTCCCCACATGCAGGCCAGGAAAATGTCACTTCACATTTGGGCTGTAAGTTTGGCCCCATGCTTCTGACAAAGGTAGAAATATGATCAGACGTGGGATTTATGGGGCTGGGAAGTTGGCTCAGCTGGTAAGGGGTTCTCTGTGCTCAGAGCCTGAGTTCAGATCCCCAGCTCCCGTACAGGGCTGTGCACTGTGGCACGTGCCTGCGTCGTGGGCTCAAGGAGGGCACAGAAAAGGGGATCTCTGGGGTTGTCTGTCAGCCAGGCCAGCTGAGCTCGAGTTCAATAAGAGCTCCTGTCTCAGAAACTGATCAAGGAAGACATCCGGTATTGACACCATGTGCACATGGGCTTACACACACACACACACACACACACACACACACACACACACACAGGGAATTTATATTTAACAAACATACCATCTGCTGAGAAAAAGCCTGAAAACAAGAAAAAGGAGTGGCTGTGTGGCCCAGTGTTGGAGCATTTGCCTAGAAACCATGAGGCTCCGGCTTTGACCCCCAGCAAGTGTAGTATGGGTAGGCTGTATGTAACTATTACTTTGTGGCAAAATAAATAAAAATTAAAAAAAAAAAATAAGAGGGAATCGTCTCTTAAGTCTCTTCATGGACAGGATTATGTCTAGTGGAACTGATGTCTTCACCAGTGTTCATACAGTAAATAAGTCGTAAGTTTCTCAGTGAGAATTGGGAGGGGAAGGAGGCACTGAGCAAAAAGACAAGGATGGGACTAGAGAAGTCTTGAATGGTGAGATTTATCAACTGGGGATTTGAATGCTTGCTCCTTTCTCCATCCATAACCAAGCCGCAAGTGTGGCCACTGGAAGGACACGTTTATTATTTTTGTGCCTGTCTTGAAAGAAATAACTGGAATTTCCCTCTCCCCCCCCAACAGACGGAGAGGATCAAGTAATAAACAAAATTGTTGAGCTGCTGAAATACTCAGGGGATCAGCTGGGAAGAGAGGTATGGAGTCCCTTGAGCTAACGTGGTTCCTGTCTGCGCCCACGCACTAGGGCAGGACAGTGGAACTGTGCACCAGGCTCTGACCCTCGTCCCCTCTGGAGTCCTGGCTTCCACTTAGTCCTAAGCTTTATTTCCCTTGGAGTCTGCCTCTTCACGCTGGCAGCATCTCAAAAATGAATCGCTTTGGAAAACAGAAGTAAATCTTCTGGAGCCTCCGTGGAATTTCTGGAAACTAGAAACGCAACTGTGTTATTGTAAGAAAAGACATCGGAAAAACGAACATTTGCTGCATAGGTTTATCGACCTCCTTCTCATCTAACTGAACCTCAGGGGAGTCTGGATGGTTGCAATTGCCCAGCAGCCTGGCTATGCGTCTGATAGTTACTCAAAGGCTGCAATCCTCTCTGTAATGCCCTTACAGTTGCTGGACTGTGGCTGCTTAAATCTGTCTTAGCCACTCACCCAGACAGGCAGGCTGGTGAAGTGTAGGAACCCAGGAACCCGTAGTGGAGTAGTGGAGACCTGCCTTTTTTATTACAAGAAGTCCTTGTGTGACACTGAAGAACAAGCCCATACTGGAGTTAGAAGGCATTTTCTTTTGTGCTCATAGTCTGTCACCTATCTCTGGGGTCTGTCAATTGGGATCTGATTTGTGGATTCTTCTTTTGTGGTCAGGACCTGCTGAGAGAAAGTTGGGTCCAGAGCCAAGTGGGCTTCTTAGAAGGGAAAAGCAGAAGAAAATGGTGCCCAAAAGGGATGAAAGGCCTAGGGAAGGTGCAGAGTGAAAACCAGGGATGTTGGGCCAAAGAGAAGAGAGTGGATTGTGTGTACTTTGGGAACACTGGCAGGGGCAGAGCGGCCTCAGAACAAACAGGACATTTATACCATCGTGCATACAGAGCTCAAGCAGCAAGTCCACAGAGATTCAGTTTCGAGGAAGAGGTGGGAGGTGAAATCACTTGGGTAGAATAATGGAAAAGGAATCTGTGGATATTTTTACATGTATTTATTTATTGCATGTGAGTGGGATGTCCATGTGCATGTGTCATGGAATACCACTGAGGTCAGGGACGGGCAGGAGCCTGTGTTCTCCTTCCACCAAGGATGCTGGGAGTCAAACGTAGGCTTGGCAGCAAGTTCCCACTGAACCATTTCACCAGCCCCCCTCTCTCTTTTTTTATTATTTATTTTAATAAGCAAATACATGTGGGGAGTCTTCCCTGTCTCTATTGTGCCCCCAGAATTCCTCCTTTATGTCCAACTCTGTACTGTCATTATGCTAGTTTAGAGATGAAATAAATAGATGTGAAAAATGGGTAGTGTCCCCAAGATTGCTCTGCCGGTGAGAGGGTAGGGCCGAGTGAACACCTAAGACATCACTAGGGTTCAGATCCCATCCATAAGCCTGCCTCTTGAAAAGCACATAACACTATTAGCCATCCCCACTAGACTGGGGGCCCATGGGTAAGCACCTGGGTCTGAGCCACCCATGACTCCTTTCTGTCCTTGGTGTTTGGGAAGTACTTGAGTGTCGAATAAGATTTTTAGTTTTGTCCTTATTTGTACCAATAAAAGGAATCCGTGGAGCAGGTACCGGGCCCCACTTTACTCTGTAGGATGCCATGTCATGACACTGCAGTCCAGGGTCCGATAGAGCAGGTACCCCCCCCCCTTGACTCTGTAGGGTGCTGTGCCATGATTGACACCACATTCCAGGGGCTTCTTACTGGTGCTTCTGATTACAGGAGTGGCCTTCCACGTGCCCCCTAATTGCTTTTCCTCTCATACACAGATGAAGAAAGACAAGGCTTTGATGAGCAGCTTCCAGGATGGGCTGTCCTACTCAGTGTTCAAGACTATCACAGACCTGTTCCTGAGGGATGTAGACACCAGAGGAGAATCAGAAGCCAAAGCACAAAGCTTTAAAGCTGCCCTTGCAATAGACGCCATCGCCAAGCTCACAGCCATCGACAACCACCCAATGAATAGGATGCTGGGCTTTGGCACCAAGTACCTAAAAGAGTACTTCTCCCCTTGGGTGCAGCAGAATGGTGGATGGGTAAGTGTACCCCGTTAAGAAAACGAATCCTCTCAACAGCGTGCTGTGGTGCATGTCTGCACTTAGGAGGCCCAGGCCGGGAGCCTGTGAGTTTGGGACAAGCCTGAATTACATAGTGAGACCTTAACACACACAAACACACACATACTCACACACCCCACAGGCACACACACATGTGCCTACATGCACACACACACACACACTACATTGCACACACCCTCACATACCACACACATACGCACCATACACACCAAACACATACCAACTTACACACATACTCACACTTGTGTGTGCACACACCCCACAGGCATACAGCACACACAGTCATGCATGCATGCATGTGTACACACACACACACACACACCACATTCACACACACATAGAAAACACACACACACACACACATCTTCTCTGATAAGGGATGGGCGATAAAACTTTATTAAGACAGAGGGGAGACATCTGGGAATCAGTTCTCATGGATTTAGGATACTCAAGTGGCAAGAGACAAGTCCCACCAATCGGAACATATTTTTAGCAATGGTCATCTTCATCCACAAATATTTACTGAACTCCCAGAGGGTATGTCGGGGGAGGGGGCAAAGGGTCAGAGGAAGCAGGAGCTGGTGAGACAAATGTTTCAGTGGATGCCATTTCTTCTTCCACAAATTCTGCCGGTCAGATGAGGGCAGGGGCACTTGCTCTCTCTCCTTGATGCCGACAGGATGTAGGCTGATCTTCACACAGGGATTCAGGCTCATTCTGTCATTGCTGCTTAGACTTCAACTGGGAAATTGGGACACAAACTGAAAAAACAGGCAACTGAACTTGCATCTATTTTTGGTGAGGTGAATTAATCACATCAGCTGCCTCCCCTCTGTGTCCCAGCCCTTCCTCCAGCTTTGATCTGTGTTCTCTGAGACTTCCCATCCCCCAAATTGTTCAAGATTGACATCAGGCCAACTCTGAACTTTCCTAACTGGTCAAGGTTAGTCTTAGGAGGACGGATGCTCTCTCACTATCCGTGGTCTTCTGTCCACAAGAGCGTTCCAGGGCCAGCTGGACACTTGTGTCAACTCTAAGTACGGCCAGAGTGTCCCTGAGCCTTTCTCACAGGCTGGTCTCCTAGGTCTCACAAGAAAGTGTGGCATGCATTCCCCACAGAGCTGAAAAGCCTGCCACTGCCCTCAGTGGCCTCCCACTTAGCTCAGCCTCTGCTCCTTTCTGTGTCGCAATGCACGGCCACAGGTGCGGGAGAACTAACGGTTAGCAGGAGTGTGCTAACCATTCTGAGAGGAGGCTAGAGCTCTCAACTGCATCTCCGTTCCCCCTTCTTCCCCTCAGGATCCCATGGAGTTCCTCTGCTGCCCTCCTTTCCTGACCACTGTGAGGGGCGAGGGGTGAGAAAAGGAATGCCCAGAGATGTAGCTCAGTACAGTGCGTGCTTGGCATGTATAGACCCTGGGTTCAATCCCCAGTGTGTGTGTGGGCGGGGTGAGAGGAAGAGAAGGATGGCAGAAACAAAGACAGGGATGGAGAGGAAAATAAGAGATTAGAATAAAGGAGAAAGAGAAAGAGGGAGAGACGGAAGGAAGGAAGGAAGGAAGGAAGGAAGGAAGGAAGGAAGGAAGGGAGAGTAAAACTCAAATTGAACAAGCTTATAAAAAACATAAGTTATGGAGGGGAGAGGCACACAGAATGGGGGAGCTTTTTTCCAGTCATGTATTCAATTAAATGATTTCCATCCAGAAGATGTAATGAACTCTTAACAATTTCACAATAAAAAAGACAAGAGATTTAATTTTCTTAACGGGCGATAGAGTTGTACACTGTTTCTCCGGGGAGGCTATAGAAAGAAAAGACACTGGGCATGTCCGTTTCAATGGTGGAGAGACGGAAGTCAAAAAGCTGAAGAACTCTACCCAATGGGATGCTTATGGCAAAGACTCTGTGAGACTGGGAGCTGGAACCTCCCTCTTTACATTGCTGGTTGAATTACGGAACCATGCAGCCCTGGAGAACCATCTGGCAGTGCTCACAAATGTGAGCAAAATGTTACGTAGCATTGTCAGGAGCAGGGTGGGATAGCCCAGCAGTAGAGTGTATACTGAGCCACGGTGAAGGCAATGGGATCGATCCCCAGCACCACAAAATAAACAAACAAACAAACAGAGATAAAATAGAGCTACCATCTCTACCCCTCAAAAATGGAGACCATTTTCACCCGAAACATGTCCATAAATATTCATGGCTGAGTTTGGAAACAGAATCAACTGCAGCATCCATCAGCTAATGAACACTGATCAGCAAAATGAAGCACAGACCATGCAATGGAATATGACAGAACCGTAAAAATAAAAAAGCACTAACATATATGAACCTTAGAAAATGTTATGCAAGGCTGGGGAGACGGCTCAGTGGCTAAGAACATTTGCTGCCCTCAGATGATCCAAGTTCAATTCCCAGCATCACGACTGCCTATAACTCCAGGGTTCCAGTGCCCTCTTCTGGCCTCCATGGACACTCACACATATGTGCCCACACTCACAGACACACTTGTATATATGTGAACGAAAAATAAAATTGAAAAAGGCATTATGCTAAGAAGCCAGACAAGAATACCTCTTGTTAAATGGTTTTATTTATAAAGTGTCCAAAATAAGCAAATTCATGGAGGCAGAAAGGAGTTTGGTGAGGGACTAGGGCTGACCACTGGTAGGGACAGACTTTCTTTTTGGAGTGACAAAGGGGTCCTAGAGTTCGGGGTAAGGGTTGTATAACCCTTATGCACTTTAGTAGGAAGAATTTTGTGGTAAAATTCTATTTCAGTAAATATTAAAAAGAAAACAGTTCTAATTCCAGTAATCAGATAAAAGAAGAAGGAAAAGCAAGTGTAAACATTTTATGTAACTTGGCTGCTGGCTCGAGAGAAAATCAAGTTCCATCAGAGGAAATAGACAGTCCTTCAGGAGGAATTTGGAGGGAGGTTTCTGAGATTAGAAACTGATGCAGTTGCTGAAGGGTGTGTGTGTGTGTGTGTGTGTGTGTGTGTGTGTGTGTGTGTGTGTGTGTGTGTGTGTGTTGTGTCCCTCGGGATTGACTCCAGGGCATCACATGCTAACGCAAAGATGC
>NW_004949097.1:578165-588532 GCF_000317375.1 Microtus ochrogaster
TTTTTTTGGTTTTTCAAGACAGGGTTTCTCTGTGGTTTTGGAGCCTGTCCTGGAACTAGCTCTTGTAGACCAAGCTGGTCTCTAACTCACAGAGATCCTCCTGCCTCTGCCTCCCAAGTGCTGGGATTAAAGGCATGTATTTTTGCTTTTGCTTTTGAGTCAGAGTCTCCTGCAGCTCAGGCTGTCCTTAATTTCCTAAATTTCCTGCCTCTACCTCCTAAGTGCTGGGATTTAGGTACTTCCTTCCTTATTTCCTCCTGTTCTGGGGATCAAACCCACAGGCTTCGTGGACGCCAGGCAAACAGTCTGCCACACACAAAACATCCGCAGCCCTAACCACTGTACTCTCTGTCTAAATTTGCCTATCCCGGTTGTGATTAACTCTTGGCCTTAGCTGGGTTTAATCTGGAGAGCGTCAGTCAGGAGACAGCAGAGGAAATGAAGTGAGAGAAGTGAGTGCCGAAGGGCCAGGAAAGCACTGGGAAGCTAAGAGCCATCGATGAAGGGCTATTTACGAACAAACACGAATTGATGCCACCTAGGGAAGTTTGAGCTAGACCTGGTGATACACATATAATCCTAGCTTTCAGGAGGCTGAGACAGGAGGATAGCTGTGAGATCGAGGCTAGCCTAGGCTACAGAGTGAGACCCTGTCTCAGAACGAAAGAAGGGAGAGGAGGGGGAAGGAGTAGAGAAAGGAGGAGAATCCAGGAGGGAGAGGGAGGAAGGTAGCTCTGGGCTCTTGTCTCCATACTGAAGGTTTCCTGAGCTTGCAGCTCACCATTCTGGTGCAGCTACAGTTAGCCTGGGCCGGTATGCATGTGCCTCCCGTCTGTGTCATAGCTCCTGTTACTTTACATACATCAAGCATGCTGAGCCAATACTTGTTCAGTAGTGACAGGGCCAGGCACAGAAGGGTCACCTCCATCTCCAAACCCTGCTGTGTTAATTACTTTTCTCAGTGCTGGGAGAGAGTGACCTAAGGGAGGCTGGATTATCTTGCCGCACAATTTGAAGGAGTGGTAGTCATGGAGCAGAAGGCAGCTCCATGATGTGGGAGTGTGGAACTCCTCACCTCACATCTTGGGTGAACAGGAAGCAGAGAGTAGACAGGAAGAAGGGCCAGGCTATCAAAGGGCAAGGTCCACCTTCAGCGATCCACTTCCTCTAGCAATGTCCCACCCCTTTAAAAGTTCCACAACCTTCCAAAAGAGGGTTACCAGCTGGGATTAAGTGTTCAGCATAAGAGTCTGTAGGAGAGACCCTTCATACTCAAATCACAGCACAAACTAAGCAAGCTTCGTCCTTGCTGAGTGAGGAGTGTGTTCACACAGTCACTGCGGCCTCCATCGGCGTCAACCCTTCCCTCCTTTTGGGGATCTTAAAAGGGGTCTCAAACTCTTTGCACATTTCAGAGGTCCGCCTGTTAGCCCCGGATGAGTAACAGAAGGCCTTCACTCCTGGTCTCCTTGCAGGCACCCCAAGGATGCCAGCCACCGTTCCACAACTTCCCCTACTCCAGTCCATTTTCCTAGCCTGTGTTTTTACTTCAGCAGTGAATCAAACTTTGAATTTTAAGGCTTTTCTTTCCCTTCCTCCCCTAGGAAAAAATACTTGGGATATCACATGAAGAAGTGGACTGAAACATCCAAAGATCTGTCATCTGGAAGGTTCCTTGTCCAACGGCGGTCCTGTGCCCTCCGCTCTCGGCATAGACTTCAGGAGAAAATTAAAATGTATGCAGCAGACAGAGGCCAAATTTTCTAGAACCATCCTTCCCTTTGACTCAAGAGGCATCGGGAGAGGCCTTGTTCTTTCTAGCTCTTAGGACTCAGTAGCATGGACTTTGCGTTGAGGTTATTTGAACTGTGTCCCCATGAGGGAGTCCATAAAGATAAGTGATCGCTTTACCTGTACATGTTCAGAATGGAAACCGTCCCATTTGGTTACAGAGAAAGTGGTCCATTTGGCCGTGTCTGTTGAGGAAAAACGATAAACAGCGCATGTGCTTACTTTTTTTAGTCTCTGGTACTGTTTGTTCTCAAACGACATTTGGGAAAGTCTGTTAATGGCATCGTCTCAAGCTTACTATAGGAACATGTCTCTGTTCACGTTAGAGAAGAAACTCGAGTTTCCTATTAGCTGACCCATTTCCTCAAAACCTGCTACAAAATCTGTGATCGCCTGCAGATTTCTTCATGCGACACACCTCCACTCCACCAGGTTTCTGGGATTGAGAGTGGGGCACACACGTACCACAGCATGCGAATGGGGGTCAAGGGGCAACCTTGGGTGTTGGTCCTCGCCTTCCACTTTGTGTGAAGCACGGCCTCTTGTGCACTGCATCATACTGCAGGCTAGATGGCTCGTGGGCTTCCGGGGAGTCTCCTGTCTCCACCTCCTATCTCACCACCAGAGATGTGCACCGAGACATCCAGTTGCTTAGGTCTGTGCTGTGAATTCAAGCACAGGTCCTCAGACTTTGGCGGTTAACCCTTTACCCACCGTGCCATCCCCCCAGCGTGGCCTCTAGGATCTTAGTATTCCTGGAGGTAGCATAATGGTTGGCAACTAGTAAAATAAATGCATTGAAAGATCACTGTTAAAGGAGTGTCATGTCCACTGGACCTGGAGACAGCTGCCTGCAACCCCAGCTTGAGGTGGGAGGATCACACGTTTGGGACCAACCAGACAAACAAAACGAGTTCAAGACCTTGTCTCAACACTCCCCCTGCACCCGCCCAAAAGTGTTTTCTGTTAAAATAAATGTAAGTTATCACAGTAGTGTATTATATCCTTGATGACCAAGTGTGTCAACCTACACAAAGACCTCAGGATGGTGCCTGGGAGCTAATTAGTGTTAACTGGATGCTGTTTCCTACTGAGCTGCCCACAGTGCAGCTGAAAGAGCCCAATTCTCAGTTACCCGTTGCTCTTTTGTTATTGATATGACTGGAAAAAAAATAACCATGTGGGCAGGCATGGTAGTACACATCTGAGTTTCCAACACTTGAGAGAGGCTGAGGCAGGAGGATTGCAAGTTCCAAGCTAATCTGGTCTACATAGTAAGATCCTGTCTCAAAAAATAATGTAATTACAGGATCTTGCATATTTTTGGATTATGGTACCTTGAATGTAGTCTGACTTAAAATGAACAGATAGATCAAGGGGGAAAGGGCCCCATCTGTTAAAAAAATGTCACTAACCTGTGTAGCACATAGAATGACTTCCTCTATTTCCTCCTATGCGTCTAAGATGGAGACACTGAAGACCTCTCCCTGTTCTCTGTCTTTTGTCTAGCCATTCCTAACTATTCACAATTTCCCAAATGTGTCCTGCATTCCCACACCTCGGATCCTGAACAACGTCCTCTCTCCTTGGAATGCGCTTGCCTGCCAGCCTCCTTTCCCCAGGGTTCTTCGGATCCAAATTTACTCCTTTATTCCACCCCCGCCTTCCCCTCTTCCCCGTGCGTCATTTACGGACTCTCTGTTGGCTGCCATGGGGTTGTATCTGGATGTCTTTCCTCGAGAGGGATCCAAAGCACTCTTTCTGTAGACAATGGATTTAGTGCGCTGCACCCTATGAACTGGCACACGCAGCCTTTCTCAGCAGCACGGGAACTCTCTTGGGTCGTTTGACTTTGCACATCTGACACCAGGCAACTTCTTGGCACATGCTTGCAGACCGTACCCCAGCCTCTGCCACAGCTTGTAAATCAGTACGACTGGCGTGTGGCCCGAGATACACGGAGTCATAACAAACTCTCTGAGAGATTCCAAAATCATAGGCAGCTTCTAGTCAGGATGATGGGACAGTAACTAGATCTCATCTCCCGCCTGAGTCTTCATTTTATTGCAGACTAAATGAAAGAAGGATTTCTAAGACGTAGCAGCGGGTAATGCTGACAGATGAGAGGCAACATGAGCCCACAATGGCATGGAAAGCAGTCTCTGGCTGTACTGAGATGGGAACGCCCAGAGCCCAGCAGTCTGTCTGAGCAGGAGCTCAGCAAGGGTGATGTGGCTTCGGTGGACAGCAAAGGTAGGGAGGGGAGTAGCACCCCAAGCTGCAGACAGTCCAGAGTCTACAGATGAGGACAGATCAATGTGTACACATGGGAAAATCTCCCAAGCTTCACAGAGCCTTCGAACTACTGAAAGGAGCATTCTCCAGAGAATTCAAGGAGCCAGGAGGAATGCCAATTTTAGAAATAGGCCGAACACTCAGATTTCTGCTCCATGAAATGCTTGCTGCACAATGCCCCATTGCCCGTGTGGTAGACAGGTGTGGTGGTACATACCAGTCATCCCAGGGCTGGAGAAGAAGGGCAGGGTTTAGGAACCAGCCGATGAGGCTGTGTCAGTAAGTTCCAGGTGCAGGAAGAGACCCTGCCAAAGTTATTGACTAAGGAAGATACTACTTCATTATCTGGTCTCCACACACATATGTACATGCACACAAAAGTACACAAGCGCAGGAAGGTTACAAAGGCAAAGGAAGTTATTTAAATGTTGATAAAATTTGAATGTTTGGGCTGGAGAGATGGGTTACTGGGTAAAAGCACTTGGCAATACAAGCATGAGGACCAGGGTTCAAATCCCTAGAACCCACATAAAATCCTGACATGTAGCATGAGCATCTGCAATCCTGGTTCTCCTACTGGGAGATAGAAGACAGTCAACGGTTTCCAGACATCTGCAGACCAGCTAGCCTGATGCAGGCAATGGAAAACAACCAAGAGATCCTATCTCACAACAATGTGGAGCATGAAGAACACCACCAAAGGTTGTCTGACCTCCACATGCACACTGACACACGCGCATCTGAATTCACACACAAATAAATACATATGCATACACGAGTGCACACACACATCGTATAAACATGCAAATTAAAATATTTTCAACACATCAAGAAATGTGAGGCAAGGCATAAGTGGTGCACACCTTAAATCTCAGCACTCGGAGGCAAAGGCAGGTAGATCTGAATTTAAATAAAACAGAAGGTATAAGCTGCGTGTGGTAGGATGCTGAGGCAGGACCATACATTCAAGGGCGTCTTTGACTACACAGTGATGTTCATATATATGTGTGTGTGTG
Organism: Microtus ochrogaster; assembly: GCF_000317375.1. Classification (NCBI taxonomy): domain Eukaryota; kingdom Metazoa; phylum Chordata; class Mammalia; order Rodentia; family Cricetidae; genus Microtus; species Microtus ochrogaster. Next base: position 583,268 of record NW_004949097.1, read on the forward strand.
TGTGTGTGTGTGTGTGTGTGTGTACATACATAATACATACATATATATGTATGTGTGTATGTTAATTATTATTAACCCCCTGAATCCAATTAGTGATACCCATGGGTATGTGGCCAATCACAGAGGCATGAGCCATCCATCTATAGTGGAGTGAAGACTTGAACAGAGAACTTTAAAGTTTTTATCCTATTAGGTGTGGGTATGAGTGCAGGTGAGTGTCCCAGCATGTATGTGGCGGTGACAGGACATTTCAGGAGTCAGTTCTCAACCCAGATTGTCACGCTTAGGCAGCAGGCCCTTATGCTGGCTCAAGCATCTTGCTAGCCTCTGAAGAGACTTTTTTATTTTTTACAAATGTATGTGTATTTGCATGTGTGGACGCACAGGCAAGTGCATACATGTGTGTGGAGGCCCGAGGTTGGCATGGAGAGCCTTCTGTCATTCACAGGGACAGGGGCTCCCAGCTAAACCCATAGCTCAGTCAACTCTGATGTGAGTACTGGAATTACAGGGGAGTCGCCAGGCCCACCCAGTGTTTATGTGGGTTCCGAGGACCCAAACTCTGGTCCTCAAGCTCGCGCAGTGTTGAGTTCTGCATGGCTTCAGTCAGGGACTGACGTAATTGGGGCAATGAGGGAATCAAGAAAGGACAGACACATGGACAAAGAAAGATATCCTGCAAGCCACATTTACATTACTATTGACAACTGTAGAAAAATTAGTTATCAAGCAGCAAGAAAAATATTTTATGGTTGGGGGTAAACTACAACACGAGGAACCATGTTAAAGGGTCACAGCATTAGGAAGGTTGAGAACCACCGGACTAAAGGCTGGACATCGTGCAACATACTTGTAGCCACACTCAGGAAGTGAAAGCAGGAAGATTTGAGTTCCGGAGCAGCCTGGACTATGTAGGAAGCTATAACCTGAATTACAAAGTGAAGCTCGTCTCAGAAGCGAGGAGAGCTTAGGAAGGAGAGAGAGATGGTAGGCAGTCACAATGACATCTGCTTTAGAGATATGGCCAAAACTTTCCACTCAAGGGAAGAAACAAGTAGTTAAGAATAGACTCTACAAGAGCAAGTTCCAGGACAGCCAGGGCTATGAAGACAAACCCTCCCAGCACTTGGGCTGAGGCAGGCAGATTTCTGAGTTTTGAGGCCAGCCTGGTCTACACAGTGAGCTCCAAGGCAGCCTAGGCTACACAGTGAGACCCTGTCTCAAAACAAACATACAAAAATCAAAGAATAAAGACCCCATTGAAACATGTGTGGCTAAAATTTTCACTTATTTAATGAGTATGTCAGGGGAGTTGGTTCTCTCCATGTTGGTCAAACTCAGGTCTTTAGACTTCACAGCCAGTGTGCCTTCACCTCCTGAGCCATAAAAATGGCTATTTATCTTTAATTTTTTAATCTATACACAAAAGAGGCGGAGAGTGAAAGGATAGGAAATCTTACAGGACTAACAAGGAAGCTATGATATTACTATCAGACAAGTAAGACTTCAAGTCAAAAAATTCAGGGACAGAAAAGCATTGCATGATGCTGAAGGGTGAAAAGTTATGAGAATTTATTTCGTCACGTGTAGGCAGAAACTATCAGGAAAGATGAAACACGTAGAGCCAGAGGGAAGCTCAGAGAAGGCTGCTCTTTTTTCGGTAACAGTAGATAGAAATCCCATCACGATACAGGAGACATGAGGGATCCCACTGACTTTTACAGCTAGGCCCACAGCACAGCACACACGCTCTTCAAGACCTCCCACTGCCATCAGTCTGGCCCATAAAACAAGTCTCAAAAAGTTTAAAAGGATTAAATCTGACCTTCATGGAACTGAATTTTAAAATAACAAAAACACTGGAAAATGCCCAGAATATCTAAAAATTAAGCATACTTTTTGTATGATTCATTTTCAAAGAATAAAAAACAGCAAAACCAGAAAGTTATAAACTGAATGGAAACATTTATGGGAGGCAGACTAAGGCAGCTTAGGAGCCAGGCATGCGGGTACAGGCTTGATGATGTACACTTTACCCAGCATCCAGGAGGCAGATGCAGGTGAACCTCTGCATTAAAAGTCAGCCTGGTCTACTAAGAACAACCACTCTCCCCAGTGTGAAGAAAATCTACAAAAATAAACGTGTCCAGACACGGCTTAACAATGGTGATAGTTTGAGTGAGAATGACTCCCATAGGCTGATATTTGAATACTCGGTCCCCAGTTGATGAAACTGTTTGGAAAGGATTAGGGGCGGTCTTGGGGGACATGTGTCACTGGAAGCAGGCTATGAGCCATTCCCAGTGTCTTGTGCTTGTGGATCCAGCTGTAGGCTATCAGTTACGGCTCCAGCACCACGTCTACCTGTAGATGCCATGCTACCCACCATAATGACCATGGACTCACCCTCTGTAACTGGGGGCCCCTAAAAAAGTCTTCTCAAAGTTACCTTGGTCTCAGTGTCTTAGCACAGCAATAGAAAAATAAGACAACCCATCATGATACAACAGCAGAACTAGGTCCCAGTCTCACCCTTCTCTACACTGACAACCTGTTGACTTTTTTAATTGAAATTTTACAGTGGAGAATTCCATCCTCCAAAAGACATTTCCTATCAAGTTTATTCATCAACTAGTCGATTTCTTTTGTATGTGGTAATGGGACGACTCGGCATAGCGCCTGGTACACAGTCAATGCTGGCCAGATTTTAATAAAATTATCCTTCATTTTAGCCTTTGTATGGGGAAGATCAATTTTCTGCTTTGACTAAATCTGAATTTGAAAGAGCAAATCTCAAGAGAACTTTCCAGAATGATTCCAATGTGTAGGTTGCATAATGGTGTAAATGACTGAGAGCACTAGCTACAATTCATCCTGAGTTACATTGACAGAAACTACACAAGCTCCAAGGAAATGAATTCAAATTAAGAGGACTGTATAAATGTTACCAAAAGCCTATTTGGCAAAGGAGGACCAAGATACACATGATTTTTCACCATTCTTGAGACCACATCAAATTCAAGGGAAGCTGTGGCTCTTCCCTCCCTTTTACTGGAAACACTGTGACCTATGTGGCTGGCCTTTTCTCCTTCCTCATCACGGACACGTGGAGATGATAAGACTTCTCTCAAGATCAACAGCATCTGACATGGCCTTACGTTAGATCGTGGCTTCCACTTAACCTGCCACTCTCCATTCACAGCAAGGTGAGACTCAGTGGGACCTAGTACGGGCATCCTCATTGGTTTAGCTCCACAAATCTCTCAGGCAACATCACACTAGGCTCCACACCAGGAAAAGCAACACCACTTTAAGGTGTCACTCATAATCAGCGAGAACACGGCAGTGTTGAAGAGCCTGGAGGTCTCCAGAGTTCTAGGCACACAGTTCAGCCCTGAATTAGCTAACAGTCTTCAGTTCTTCACACAAACTGCGTCAAAGCTGCACCTGCTGTTATTTGAAATACAGTAGTGTTCGTCACACAAAGCATAACCATTTTCATTATTTCTTGGAGTAAATAAATGATAGTTTCACGTTTTCAATGATTTTTCCATGGTTTTATTATAAAAATCAACATTTCATTTGTTACAATTCAGCTTATTGTAATAATCAAAAGGGAGTTTATACAAGGTACCTTTATACAATTTATAATTAAAGCACTTATTTTACAAAAGGGGGTGAGTAAGTGGACAAGGGCTGACCAAATGTTGGCCATTATAATATAAATACATCCTTGCAAAGCACCATCGTACCAAAGTCGATGTACAAGAAACACCAGCTGACTTAAGACAATGACAAAGATTAAAGCTTAAGAAAAAGTTTAGACTCGTAAGGGACAAACACCCGAAAGCAGCACCAGATCCTTCACTTGCAACGAGGCCAGTCCAGTTTGGCCTCTCGTATCCTCTTTCTCTGGCCTCCCCTCACCAGACTCTGATGGAATCACTCTCCTTGCCTAACTTCCTCTTAGTACTCTATTTAGGCACTGATATAGATACATATCCACATGGATCTATAGCTATACCACCCCTCAACTTTCCTATATGCAGTGGATAAACAAACAAAGCCCAAATGGACAGTTAAGCAAAAGCATGTTCTCTATCTCTTTGGTGTTGACTTTGGACAAACGCTAAGTGATGATGGAGAATCCAATGATTAGTATTGTGTTGGGCCCATACTCTGCTTCTGAGTGCAATCAATCTGTAATTCTAAAAATTCCCTAGGGATAAAATAAAGAATGGTCTATAAAGGCCTGTGAACCAATGGTAAAGCTCCCTTCCATTGAGGTGAGGACAGAGTCGGTAACTTGATTCTAAGTCACTGAGATAAACCAGCGCATCCGCCTCCCCTATCCTCAGGTGTACGCTGAATTCAATGAGCCGTGCAGCCAGAGAAAGATCCTGAGAATAAGGATCCACAATGCAAACCACTTAAGTCACTAATATGTAATTTTGTATTTGAGGCCCAAAGTCCGTGACTTTAAAACCTGAAGATTTCAAAAGCCAAATCTTGACACTATTATAAAGCAGTGCCGTCCCGATGTCCTAAAATCACACCTCTTCCCATGGCCTGCTTTAGGTCTGGGATGAGGAAACCCCAGGAAATTAAAAGGAATTCTGACATTTTAACTAATGCTTGATGACAAACGTGTTTAGGACTTAGTGCACACCCATAATTGTGCAAGGCTTTCATTTGTGAACTCTTAAATATTGCCAATCAACTGATATCCACATTCCTTTCTACAATCCAATTCTAAGTAAGTTTGTTAATTTTCTGTAGTCACACGGGCTACACATTAGCACGGCACAGTCACTAAAAGCAGGGCATTTTCAGGGGTGAACAGAAGACGACTTTTGTTTCTGAAGCTTGCAGAGAAGCAGGCTTACTTGCAGAAAGCCATCCTGATCACACCGAATGAACTGATAAGTAAGCACAGCTATGAACTGATAGTCACTCATGGGCCTTTACAGAGAGACAACAGACGCTTCCCCTAGACAACTGTCACCTAAGGTAGATGGCTAGTTTTACAACTTAGTGTGCACTGACGAAAGCATTGTAAAATTTTTTAAAAAAGAAAAATACCAGTAATATTCTACCCACCAACTCTTACCTGACCTACGTGAGAACTACTTAGGCCTTGGTTAGGAGACTAGGATCCCAGAGGACTTGTGTCTGAATCCTAGTTATAGAAGACTGCAGTGCAGAAAAGCTTGTGTCTGAATCCTAGTTATAGAAGATTGCAGTGCAGAAAAGCTTGTGTCTGAA
>NW_004949097.1:588632-620456 GCF_000317375.1 Microtus ochrogaster
AAGCTTGTGTCTGAACCCTAGTTATAGAAGATTGCAGTGCAGAAAAGCTTGTGTCTGAATCCTAGTTATAGAAGATTGCAGTGCAGAAAAGCTTGCTGCAGTATACAAAATGTTCTATCAGTAAATAGGCATACTTTAAGATACAAGCTCAAAACAAATAGCCAAGAAACTATGGAATCTAATCAAATTGTATTCATGTTTCCTCTTAAATAATCTAGATATATCCTAATTTAAAACTTTCCCTTTTCCCCAATTTGTGTTCTCATAAGTTTATTTTTCCTTATTTTTTTATGTTCAATAATTACGACATAGTTTACTTAAACTTAACTGTCCATGTAACTTGAGTATCCTTATCTTTCTCAAATTTAATAACCATCTCACTAAAAAATACTCTCAGAAGTACTCACTACAACTCAGCTGCCCCAGAAAGAGGATACTGAGATTAACCTGAACTGCCTTCAAATCATTTCAACAAATTGGCACACAAATTTGTATTTTGCAAGAAGAGGCCATTGCCATCGCAGCACAAGCACTTGGACTGAGATGAAACAAGGCAGCATCCTTCTTAGCTCACTATAGTGCAAGTCTCTACATGGGAAGCCCACCAGATAAAGATGCACATTAAAATGTAAACATAGAATTCTCAAATTCTAACTGACACCCAGTCATGGATGACCTTCCCATCTTCACTCAAGCGTCAAGTGCCCCGCGCCGTCACAGAAGGTGAGTTCAAGACCCATTCTGTCTTAGACGCCGAGCACTTCGTTTCAGTAACAGGAAGAATTAATGCTTATCTGACTGAAATTCAAGACATGCATGGATTGCCATTTACTTATACACAAGATAAGTGCCCTGATTCTGACTAAGCTGTCCCCAATATAAGCATTATCTTGAAAGATTTGGTTTTCTCTTTAAAAACGTACCTGTGTTTTTTAAGTTAATTAAACTCTGCCAAAATTCTGGAATCATTTCTTTCTATTGTTTTCACTTAGGCTCTAAAATCCAGAAGCCTCATATCAATATATAATTTAAAAATATATTCAATAAGTAATCAACAGCTGCTTAGGTAAAAGCACACTAGGTTAGAAACAGCTCAACTGTAGCGAGGAGTGCTAGACAACAAAGAAAGCAGGACACTAATGTCTGGACAGCCCTGACAGCGACAGAGGTAGCAGCTCAGGACCATCATGACAGCAGGGCAGGCATGTGTCAGAAGAGACTTCCATTAGTCTCCACCACTCAAGTTCCTGCAGCTGAGAAGTTCACAGTGAGTCTTCTCATTTAACCCACACTGTTACATTTGTGAGATTATCTTAGTCCAGATTGGGACAAGAGAGAACACAGAAACACAGGTGACTGTAAGAAGAGACTGTGGACCGTGTGAAAACATTCACAGTGCCTGCCAAGAAGGTGCCTCCCACCACACTAACAGAGGTATGCGGGAAACGTCACTCAGGAAAGCTGGTCCACAGAAAGTGAAAACACCACACAGTTAATATAGGGAAACCTAACAACACAAACAAAACAAAACAAAAAAACCTTCTTTTTAAATAGACTGCTTCTAACCAGAGCACATTTAAATGTTTTACTCAAAAAACATACATTAAATGATTTCACACTGTGATATTGTATGCTGCAAGGATACAAAACTAATTTACAAGAATATAACATTCGTGATTTTTTTAAGCATTGTCTATAAGTGTTGTAAAAAGACACTTTAATGAACATTAAAACAATCATGGAAGACCAATAATATGGCTAACTTTTGATTATGCAAAAACAGCCTACAACTTAAAAGCTCAGTCAAATGGTGATAGTAGATATACTGGAATCAATCCCTTGTTGAGTAAATTCCGTTTAGTCAATCCCTCAGATGAAAAAGCTTGACTAAATCATGGCTCTCGGCAGAATGGCCTACAAGCTGCTGGGGAGGCAGCAAGGTGAAAGCAGCTAGTGCTACCAAGAGCTGGGCCAGCGGCAGGGCTCTCACCAGCTCCACAGCATCCTGCAGCAGAACCTCATCTCCTACAACAGCAACACTCAAATGGATTGTACAAGCATCTATTTTCCTTAAGGAAACTGTTGGATTCCTAGAGAAAACAAAGCCCTTTGTCCAAAATTAGTACTATAATTTCTTTCCTTCATGGTTTCTTAACTTGTTGACCCTCAAAAATGTTAGTTAGTCTGAAGGCGATTTTGGCTGCTTCCAAGTTTGCCACTCTGAGATGGAATTACTTTCTCCTCCTCCTCTAGTTTTTGGTATCATTGAAACCCAGACACTCTCAGTCAGTGATGCCTCTGCTATCCCTGTTTCCTTTGTGCTCAGTCATTTCACTGGGTTTAAGGCATGCTTTGTGTATTTAGTTTGCAAAAATAAAACTTTTAGTACAAATTTATATTTTATACAAACTTTTATGGCACAAGCAGCAAATCTGCTCTTTTAAGAAAATATATAAATATCCTTTTCTTCTGTACAAATATCTCCAGTACCCCACCCACTTTATAATGTTAACTGTACAGGGTCTGCCTCACTCTGCTTTATAGCTCCCTCCCCCCCTCCAGATCTCAACCAGATGTGTATTTACATTTCCCGGCGGAGGCAGTCAGAGGAGGAGGGCCCCTCCTCAGGAGGAGTCTGTGCAGGGGGAGGGTGGCGGTGGGTAGAGGTGATGCGAGTAGCTCCTCTCAGTATACGGAGAAGGAGGGCAGCTCTCATAGTTCTCTTCTGCTGACAAGTATTGGCTGCGGGGTGTAGGTGGTGGGGGCACAGGCTCTGAGTCATAGTTCAAGTCACTGGTGTAGCCCTTGGCTGTTGCCACTGAGGTCATTCTCCGGCTAGGAGCATAGTCACTGTCACAGACATCAGTGCTGCAGGGTGTAGTGGGTGGTGCAAAGTGCCGGTAGCTGTAAGGCCTGTAGCTAGTATGTGAAGAAAATAGAAGCACAGTTAGTTTTATGGAAGAATATTCTGTATCAGAAGTCAAAGAGATATAAATCCAGTTTGAAAGCTATGAGCTGTTGCAGTTAAAATCTGTATGGATGGGTAGTCCTTGCCTGGCATGTGCAGGGAGGCCATGGGTTCAATCCCTAGGACCACCACAACCAAAAAGCCACTGCTTTTAATCGGCACACATGAAGCAATGGCACATTGACGAAAACACGGATAGAGTTGGAGAGCAGAGAACTCAATCAAGCCCCAAATGTGCTCTTCTCCCTTGAGGCAGACTAAAATGCACGTGCTGTACACAAGGCCCTGGGTTTGATCCCCAGTATCATATTCAAAAATAGAATGAAAACAAACCAACTCAAGAGTTTTACTATTGACACACTCAGGTGCTGGGGACTGAACCCAGGGCCTTGCTCACACAGAACAAGCAGTTTACTGTTCAACTCCAGCCTTGGCCGACCTGTTACACGCCTCACACGCACAGATCTCAGCGGTCCCAGAAGCTTCAGAGCATGAGGACATGGGTCTTCTATAGTCTGCTCTCACTCTACACTCTGCCTGTCAGGTAAGTTAATGATGTCTGAAGACCTTGTTTCTTTGAAAAGTAAACTACTGCATAATCCAGGCTGAACTCCAGCCACATCCACCCTGGTACGATTGCCATGTGCAAAGGGAAACTATTCTAATTTGGAGTTGTGGTATCTGACTTCTGTGTGGTCAGGTATACAGCCCTACATGCAGTTTCAACTGAGTATCAAACTTTAAATGCCCAGAGGGCCAGTCAACAGTCTACTTGTTTATATACCCTTTAAAATAATCTCTAGTTAGTAAGTCTGTAACCTGGGTATCTAAGAAAAGCGACCTGAAGAGAAGCACACTCATGGAGGTGAGAGCTGACCTAAACACTGGCTTGTCTGTGGATGACTTCCTACAATTTATTCTACGTATGGCCATGCTTCTCTTATTTCATACTTATCCTAAAGATCCATGCATTAACTGTCTCTAAAATAAAGTGACTGCAAAAAAGGGGGCAAGAACAACTGACAGGCACCCATGCCTTCTGCTGCCACTCAGCCTTGCTCATAGGCCCCACTGAGCAGGTTCCTGGGACTTTTACCATCACTGCTAACAGGACATCATCACAGCACTTCTGCTTTTTTGTTTCATCTTTCTGTCCAAACAGAAGCCAAAGCCTGGGAGAGTTTCTGGATTAAAACTGAAAAGGCTAAAAACCTCTAGTCTCATAAAGAAAAGGAAGAAGGAAAAAAAAAGAAAGTTGATCAACAAAATTCTGTTAAATCTCAGCTTAAGCAAAATCATGGCAATTGATAAAGAAGTCTGACAGATTTTAGCCTACTTTAGAAATGTGAAATGATTTAAAGCGGTCATACTTTGCCTAATGTTCTTCAAGCTGAATTAAGTAAGTTTTTTAAATGACATTTTAGTTTCTGGTTTTGTTTTTCAATTTTCAGGGCTGTTTTTGTTTTGGCATTTTAGAACAAAACTGTGGTATAAAAAGAAATCTTAGAATAATTCATAGAAACAATCATGTTGGAGGCAACCCTGTCTCAGTCTTATGCGATTTTTGCAGGCAGTTTCCATTCTATTTCCATCACTGCAAAGTCCTCCCAGGCCAAACCAACCGAAAGGAAACACCATCCAAATGGTAAGGGCACCGAGGACCACAGACAGGGCCGTTTCAGACAAAACAGAGATGAAGAGCGATGCACACATGACAGTAACAGACCTCCTCAATACACTCGCAGTTAGCAGAGGTCACTTCTTGCTGCTACTTACAAACATGCTTCATTCACTTTAGTGAGACTTGTAGTAAGAAGGGTTGCTTGCTGGTTCCCGGTTGCCCAGCTAGCTTAGACCCAAAATAATCACACAGAAACTATATTATTTAAAACACTGTTTAGCCCATTAGCTCTAGCTTTTTATTGGCTAACTCTTAGATCTTAATTTAACCATGTAACATGATCAGGGCCTGCTTGTTGGGGTTTCTGTCCTACCCGGTACTCTATAGCCAGCAAGCCCCAAAGAAAATCACACAGAGATCTCCATAAGTTATAAAACTGATTGGCCCATTAGCTCAGGCAATCATAACTCTAAATTTTCTTTAGGTCCCCATAAGATTATCAGCACCCCCAACCAGCTGGAAGTAGCCTGGAATACTACGCCCATATTCCCAAAAAATGAACTATGGAGAATTGTGCAGGAGAATTGTCTGTATTCTGTCAATCATGTTTTAAATAAACACTGATTGGCCAGGCAGGAAGTATAGGTGGGAAAACCAGACAGGAAGTAGAAATGATGCAATGAGAACAGGAGTATTCTGGGAAGCAGGAAGCTCCCCTCCCAGTCCTGCGCAGACCACTGAGGAAGCAGGATGTGACCTGCCAGCTGAAAAAGGTACCGAGCCATATGGCAAAAATAGATCAGAATAATGGGTTAATATAAGCTACAAGAGCTAATAAGTAGCCTGGCCTAATGGGCCAATCAGCTCTATAACTTACAGCGATCTCTGTGTGATTTTCTTTGGAGCTAAACAGCTGTGGGAATCTGGCAGGACAGAAACCCCCAACAAATGAGCTGGACCTCATGCTTCATAACCCATCTCCATTAATTTGTATATTGCCACGTGGCTGTGGCTTACCGGATAAAGTTTTGGCATGTATGATTCTGGTGACTCCATGGCTTCTGACTCTGCCTTCTTCCTCCCAGCATTTAGTTTAGTTTTCTCTGCCTACCTAAGTTCTGCCTTGCTATAGGTACAAAGCAGTTTCTTTATTCATTAACCAATAAAAGCAACACATAGACAGAAGGACCTCCTACACCAGAGACTTGTTTATTTCATGTAACTACATGGAAAATCTTTTATTCCAGGTTACAGTAGGCCAACCTGCTTCTGATTTCTTTCAATTATCTGTGCTCCACACTCCTGCTACCTGTGAGCTCTCACAACTCTGGCCTATCTTGCCCAATCCCTAACTGCATTGCTCTAAAGGCCAGCTGTGTAACTCTCTTTTAAATATAAAATAAAAAAGAAAGGATTTGAGGGTGGACAATGTCAAGTCTTGCCAAGACAAGAATCTTAATCTTTCTTTGGTGATCATGGTCTGTTCATTCGAGGGTTAGTACGTTCACAAATGGAATATGGAAAAGAAGGCATGCCTTACCTGTAGGACCTATGTGTGGAGGGACTGTTGGAAGAATAACCAAATTCCATGGTATAATGAGATCGCTCTGTAGCAGGCGATGGTGGTGGGTTCAAAATCTAAAAGGGAAACAATTAAAATATTAAGCTAACAATAACTTTACATAGATACAGATGTAAAAAATCTTTATCTTCTATCTTTTCATCTTTCTGTCTTTTCTATCTTCTATCTTTTTATTTTTCCATTATACTATCAGCAGATTCTTCTTTTTAAAACAACTACCTAAATAGCACTTCAAGACTGTGGCTCCCCTTTCCTAGGCCACAAGTTCTTTATCCCAAACAAATGGTAAGAAAAACAAAAACCAACAAAACCTGTCACCCCTATCACTGGCTTGTTTGGCACTGACAGACTCTAATTCTTTTAAACACAACTTTTCCATGTCTGTAGAAAAATTATTAATTTAAGTTATAATGTGCTTTCTCTTAAATTTTATTTTTATACATGTAGATACAAGAGCATATATGCATGCATGCAAATTGAAGGCCAAAGGGAACCATAAATGTCCTTCTCAGGAACGCTGTCCACCTCCTTTAAGGCAGGCTCTCATTAACCAGGAGGGCACTAACCCGTCTAGGTGGGCTGGCCAGTGCACTCCAGAGATCCTCCTGTCCCCACCTCTGCAATTCTGGGATTATGAGCCAGGCCCAGCTTTTTATCTTAATGCTGGGGATGTTGGGGATGCGAGACAAGCATTTTACAGACTGAACTACCTCCCCACCTACATGTTTCTTTTACATGGGTTACAAATGAAAAGTCCAAAGTCTGTTTGGTACCTTAGTGATTTAATTTTTATTTGCATAGTGAAATTGTTATAATGTTTTCAACTATGCTTATTATTACAGAGTAAACTTAAAAGATTTAAGCACAGGGCAGTGGTGGTAAATTCTCACTGACTCCTATGTACTTAAACCCTACATTAACAACTATTTTCACATTACCATCACTGAGTACCCACATTTAAATGAATTAATTTAATATGCTATGTATTTTAACAGTAAAAAACAAACAAAGCAAAAGCAGACTACTTACTGCAGGGAAGTAAGTGCCTTTGGTGCTGGAAGAACTACTTGACGATGCTCCTGTGACGTGTGCTCTATCATAGGGAGGCCCACTGCTCCCCCCCATGATACTAAGGGAACTGATCATTGATTTTCCTCGAGACATTCCTGAAGGAGATGAAAATGAAAGCTGAGTAACATCTACAAAGATCTATAAAATAACTAATCAACATGGAAGTTACAAGCAGCCCAACTAAAATGATTTATGCCCTCTTTTCCTAATAATATCTGTAAAGAGCTTATGAGAAGGGAAACGAATGTTGAAGTGAAAGCCCCATTCAGAGCTGTCTTCGAATAAGGCCAAGCCGCTCGCACCCGGGCCTGTCAGAGGAAACAGGGCCCTGCAGAGTGAGAGTTTGTCCCAGAAGACTTAAGGAGAGGACTGAGGATGAAGACTGTGGGCCAGGGTAGATTAAACCAACAGATGAGCTCCAGAGAAGGCAAAGCCTTCTAAAGACAGGAGCTGATGCACAAAGACACTCCAGACTACTAATGCTAAGAGAAGGTTCTACTTGTCCAAGTAAGTTTCCATATCCACTTACTGGAAATAGGGATGGCAACAGGGGAGTATCACCATTCACCAGCTGAAATATTGCAGCTGTTTACTTGAGAGTCACAACCACAGTAAATTCCTATTTTCAGAGGTCAGACATCTCCTCCATATTCATTAAAAGGCAAGATTCTTTTCATCAAAGGTACCACAAAACACTGGGAAAAGATTTACTGCCCAACAGACTCAGTGTTTTAAGCAACCTCACACCACTGTCACCATATGAGATCAGGAGAAGGCGGAGGGGAGTATGTTCCTTCCTTGTCAACCAGCTATTTCCAAAATCCTTGTTTGTGGAAAGCAAACTGATCTGTCTTTGGACTTCTTTACTCCTAGAGTCAATAGCCTCAGGTGCCCAGTGGTGAAATTAAATTGTAGGTATTCACCAAAGCACTGGCTGACTTGCTTTCAATATAGTGTAGCCCCACAACGCAGTCAGAGGCCTGAAGCTGGCAAAGTTATACCTAAGTCTTTCTGTATAGAGAGACAGTGTAGAAATGAAAAAAAATGTTCACTCTCACAAGTTCTTAAACCCAAAGTAATCTAGTTTTTAATCCTAGGCACGTCCTTTTTCCACAATGGAAATTCAGTAATTTTTTTTAGATCTTAAACTGGACAAAACCAAATTCTCACAAACTAGTCTTCACTTACCTGGAAGAGATCCCGACAGAGAGCTTGGGTGAGGAACGTAACCAAGGGGCACAGAAGCTGGGCCATGAACCACATAGTCATTAGTCATAGTCTCCCCATCTCCCTTCATACGAGGACACAGCATCCTTTGGCAGATAAAGTATATGGTTCCAGATACAAATATGGTGACAATTACTCCAATAACTGAACCGACTGTGTTGGTGGCCTGTGGTGCTGGCTCTTCAGTTGGATCTAAAATGGAAAATACTAGTTATCTAATGGAAAAACAACTATACATTCAAAATAGCAATAAAAGAATGCAAAAATAAAAATGTTGATAAATCAAACTATATAGTTTACATAAATATATATATCACACCACATAAAAATATGAATTAAATGGCATCATTTAATTTAAATAAATTTAAAGAAGCTGCTGTTAAATGACAGCAACAGACCAAGAAGTATCACTGAAGAGACAGGCCTCGAGAAGTCACCAAAATGTTCTCTGTGGAATAGTGGAGAAGCCAAAAGCAGCCAGAACTAGTGCCACTTAGGTCTAGTGAAGCCATCTGTGAACTGCAGACGAGTCAAGCACTTAGATCCAACTTCCACTGTCCTCAGAGCCCCGGCTGCCTGAGAGCATACACACAGGGCTCTAACTTGACTACAAGAGGACTCAGCAAGGCCAGAGAACTGGAGAAGGATCCTGCCCAGTACACCTACCTTCCTGGATTCCTGGCTACTTGAGTCTTTAAGAAGCAGAAGGCATGAAAAGAAAGAGCAAGAAGTGCCCACTTTATTATTCAGAAGGGAGAATTCTTCCATTCTGACTAGTTCACCCACAGATAATTTCATAATGAAGACCCTTTAAAACACTTTCTGCTTTCTGTTAAATCTCCCATCCATGTAGCTAAACTCATCAATGACAGCACTAAGTTGCCTGTTGTGGCCATCAGCCCCAAACTCAGCCTGCGGGATCTAAAGCGCATGCTCTCTTCAGTCCTTGCCAGCTACCATCACTTCTGTTTTCTCTTCTATGCCTTGATATTCCTCCCCAGTGCCAAACTTCAGGAAAGAATAACCCTTTCTTGACATTCCTACCCCACACTGCTGGTCTCTGGGACACACTGCCAATGGCAGGCTTCCTCCCTCACCACTGCAGGGAAATGGCCCACAAAGGCTAAGAGCTCTCTGATTTGCCATATTCAAGAGACTCTTCATCTCACAGACCTCTCTGCATGGTCAACAGATTGGGCTTGCGCTTTCTTTTAAACAGTTTCTGCTCACTATGGAAGATACCACTCTCCTAGTTTTACTATTGGTTTATTTTTTTGATACGGGGTATCACCTAGTCCAGGTTGACTTCAATCCCACTATGTAGCTGAAGTCTTGACCCTCCCCTGACTCCCTAATGCTGGGATCATGAGTGTTATGGCCATGCTCCGTCCTACTTACTAGCTCTGATTATTCTTGCTGTTATTTGTGCATGCCTCCCTGATTTATTACTACTTACTTGCTTCCTCCTCTACTCTCAGGAGATTTCATCCATTATCATAGCTTTAATTACCATCAATAATCTAAAGAGTGCCAAATATCTTCCTGAGCCATAGACCTACTCAACCAATTTCCTAACAGTATTAATGGAAAAGCCCATCATTACCTTTAATGTAAGATATCCCAAACTGAGCTCACCATTATCACCACCTCTCCCAGATCCAGAGGTAAAACAGATAGTAACTGGGGTAGACCAATTAAGAACAATAAAAACTGGCATGGCCTTGGCAAGCTGTAAAGTGTATGCCTGTGAAAGCCATTTAAGTTTAAAACAGAGACAGCAACCAGCACTGCATTAACCAAGCATTTTCCCTACACCGCAAATGTTATGGTACTTCAGTGTTTAGTTCCTGCTGCAAATCCTGGTTAATGACCCCAGTTACCTGTGGGTCAACTCAAAATTGCCAACTGTATCTAAGTGGTTGCCAACCCTTCTGTCTCTGCAATAATGGAAACCCAGCCTTCCTTTCCCAGCCTTTCTGCTTCTCCTGATCTAGATCATCTTTAGTCAGAACCACAAAAGCCTCCTGAGCATTTTCAATTACAGACTGCAACTATTAGAAGATGGGAAAAAACAATTTAGTGGGTTATAAGCAGCATTTAAAATAAAGGAAACAGAAAAATCAAGATGTAGTGTACTTCATGTGCATAAAAGCCATTGCAGGACACCTGTTTCTCTACATATGCATCTCACCTTTATACTTCTTTTGATGTGGTCCAAAAAACTTTGAAAACAAACAGCCTAATAGATGTCCCTGCCCACAATCCTATTACCTCTAACACGTTTTATAGCTTTGGCTTTCATGTTCCCACCCTAGCCTGTTCTTAGAAATATCAGTGATTCTCAACTGTGAGTGGAGTATTGCCTTCATCATCTATGCTACCATTCTCTCTTGGTGACACCCCAAGACACAGCTAACGCAGCAATCCTATTTACTCACAGCAGTTCCAGAAAGTTGATTGGTTTTACACCTTCCTGGCGCTAAACAGAATGTAGCTTCTCTACTTATCTGCAGAAACCACACTTTCATTCATCAACATTGATCTCAAATATCATTTTTCTAAGAAGCTTCCTTCATGTACTCCATTTTCATTCCTAAAACGTTGGTTGCCTCCTCCTCTGTGCTAGTGCTTATGTGGTTGCTACAGCTCGGCATTAGTGGGGGGGGGGCTAGCTTAAGGGAAGAAGAGAGGCAGGCAAGCAGTCACAGAGGCAATGAGGGAGAAAGAAAGGCAAGAAAGGAGGAAGAAGAAAGCATTTAAATTCTAGAGCCTGAGAAACTGGTAGAAACACTTCAAGAAAACAGTTAAACACAACTAATGTTCAGACTGAAGTTCGGGTTAGCAATTAATTTCCATGTATCTAAATTATCTGAGAATTTTGTGACTTTAGTTGTGGCAGAGCAATGTTTTTTGTTTTTTTCCTGGTATTTTACTATCTCTCTGCATAAAGAAACTACTGTCCTTAAACAATTATTAAAAGCAAAACAGAAAATATCTCTGGCATAAATAACTAGTATAAGTGTTCCACATATGGAAATCTGGACTTTAAGTAAAATACAAAAAAAGAGGGGGGGAGTTATGTAGTGGTATTTTGTTTGTGTTTTAACAAATAAAGTTTGCCTGAAGATTGAATTGCCTGAAGATCTGGAGGCTAGGCAGTGGTGGCACACCTTTGATCTCAGGACTCAGCAGACAGATCTGCTAGTTCAAGGCCACCCTAGGCTACAGAACTGATCCAGTCAAAAGCACTTGGGATTACAAGCCTTTAATCCCAGCACTAGCGAGGTGGAGACAGGAGTGACTTGGGTGAAGAGAGGAATGTAATGTGGGAGGAGACATGAGCTCAGGGCAGTCTGGAGATGCATTCTGAGGGCTTGTAGAGACAGAACTGCTCTTGCAGTCTGAGCACTGATGGAGGTAAAAGGTCTCTAGTGGCTGCTGCACTGCTTCTCTCATCTCTTTCACCCCAATAGCTGACTCCAAGGTTTTATTATTAAGAACAGTTAAGGCCGGGCAGTGGTGGCGCACACCTTTAATCCCAGCACTCGGGAGGCAGAGGCAGGCAGATCTCTGTGAGTTCGAGACCAGCCTGGTCTACAGAGCTAGTTCCAGGACAGGCTCCAAAGCCGCAGAGAAACCCTGTCTCGAAAAACCAAAATAAATAAATAAATAAAAAAATAAAATAATTAAAAAAAAAAAAGAACAGTTAGAATTTGTGCTACAAGGTATTTTTCAAATTCTCCCTTGAGAACAATTTACAAGCTTCCTTCCTACTTACAACAGTCCAGTTCATCAGATTTGTCACTGCAGTCCACGTTGTGGTCGCATTTCTTGTGCTTTCCGACACACTGGCCATTGGCACAGCGAAACTGATCAATTAAACAAAGCACTAGAAAAAAAGCAGAGTTTTATTTTTAGCACAGTGTAAAGAAAAATTCTATCAAGACTCAAATGCTTCTAAATACACTCTAAAAACATATCAGGCTTAGACACAAAATGTGTTCGGGAGCTCTCCATGTACCCTGAGTCAGTTCTTAAGAAAACTTGTTGCTATAAATGAGCAAGCCTGGAGCTGGAGAGACGGCTCCATGGTTAAAGAGCACTGGTAGCTATGGAGGCTCATAACCATCTATAATTCTAACTCCAAGAGATCTGACACTCTCTTCTGTCCTCCTCAAGTACTAGGGTCACAGGTACACAGACAAACATGAAGGCAAAATACCCACACTTTTTTTTTTTTGGATTTTTCGAGACAGGGTTTCTCCGTAGCTTTTTGGTTCCTGTCCTGGAACTAGCTCTTGTAGACCAGGCTGGCCTCGAACTCACAGAGATCCGCCTGCCTCTGCCTCCCGAGTGCTGGGATTAAAGGCGTGCGCCACCACCGCCCAGCTACCCACACATTTTTAAAAGAACAAAAACCCTTGACACCTCCTCTCACTCTGGCTTCTTATTGAGACATGGCTATAATCTCCCAAGTGCTCCCACTACTGTGCTGCCACCTGCCACGAGATTTTCACCAGAGCCCAACCAAAGCCATCACATGCCCTGGTAGCAGGCTTTCTCTGACCACCAGCCCCCAAATCATGACACAGAGACTTATTACCAACAATGGATGCTTAGTCTTAGTTTAGGCTTGCTTCTGGCTAGCAATTTTAAACTTTTACCTGCTCCCCTTCATCTATGTTTTGCCTCAGGGCCTTTTATCTTTCTTTCATTCTGTATACCCTATTCCATGTCTGGCTGGTGGCTAACTAGCTGTCTGGCCCCGGGAGACTCTCTCCCTCCCTCCCTCCCTCATGAGACTAGATTCCTCCTCCTACTTATTCTCTGTGCCCACCAGCCCCGCCTGCCCCTCTACTGCCTAGCTATTGGTCATTCAGTTTTATATCAGATCAATTAGGTGCCTTAGGCAGGCAAAGCAACACATCTTTACATCATTAAACAAATGCAGCACAAACAAACCTTTACATAATTAAAGTAATATCCTGCAACATAAACAAATGTAACTCAACTTTACATAATTAAATATTCTATAACATGCCCTTGATACTGAGAACTATGATCTAAATAGACCTCTTTTCTTTATAAAAATGCCCACTGTGGTGGTTTGAATGAGCAGTACCCCATCACAGGTTCACATATTTAAACACTTGGTCCTTAGTTGGTGGAGCTGTTTTGGGAGATTATGGGAGCTGCAGCTTTCCTGGAGGAAGTACATCACTGGGGATGAACTTTCTGAGTTTACACTCTCACCCACGCCCAGTTCGCTCCCTCTGCTTGGTTTCTTGAAGTAGACAAAGTGATCTCCCAGCTTCCCTGCCTTCATGGACTCTCTCTCTGGAAGCTTAAGCCAAAATAAACTCTTTATTCTTTAAAGATGCCCTTGGTCATAATGTTTTATCACAGCCACAAAAAGTAAAAAAAGATATTCACCACCCGGGCATTTCAATAAAGTAGCAAAATGAGTACATTAATTTGCAGGACCTTATACATATCAAATGGTTCAAATAATTAGCAACATGTATAATGTTCATCCCATAAATATAACACCAAATCTGCTGAGAAGAAACAAATTTCAAATAACTTGTTGCAAAGAAAGTATAAAGCAAGCATCAAGGAATTCTTGATACCTTCACAATTCTTCTCGTCTGACTTATCCTGGCAGTTGGCATCACCATTGCATCGAAGGGCGCCATCAATACACTGCCCACTGGCACACTGGAACTGAGACTCTGAGCACACGGGACAGTTGAGTTCATCACTGTGGTCTTCACATTCAGTAAAGCCATCACACCGCCAAGCCACAGGGATACAGTCAATGTCCCCAGTGAAGCAAGTGAACTGCTGAGGAGAACATGTTGGAGGTTCTTCAAACGAACAAGGAGAGAGAATGACAAGAACAGTGGTCACGCATAGGTACAAACATTTATAGCCAAGTGGAGCTCATTAAAAACAAACAGAGCATTTTACAATGAAGAGGATTTGTAGTCCACTCATCTAATCAGTCATTCAGAGGCAGTAAGCTATAAAAACACTGACATATTTTCTTGTAATTACAGTCCGAACAGGAATGAAATATCTGCAACTCACTGACCTCACACACCATTATGACTACCAACTTCCAAGCATTTTAAAGTTAGCCTAGAGTGAACATTTTTTCCAAGCTCTAAACCTGCTCACAACCCCCTGAAGATCTCTATTAAATCTTTTTACTGGGTCCACTGAGTGGGTGTCGGAACACGGCCCCAGAGTGCAGTCCTGGGAGTGGAACTCTAACTACTGGTGAGAAAACGTCCAGAAAACAAGCCAAGAGTCTTGTGAGCTGTCTCCTCAAAAACATCAGTTTGTTCTTGGAATGTGTTTTTGTGCCCTTCCCAGGTGTAGTGGATAGGAATGAGTTTACTTCAGATTATTCATTCCAACTGGCTATTGTTATTTGTTTAAATGCCTCTATGGAAAAATGTTTCTGCCACACGTGGCTTGTCTGTCGTATGTGGCCTTGTCCTTGTGATTGGACACTTTACCCATGCGATTCCTATTAACTCTTGGAGTACAAATTGTCTGATCTCTGAATAAAGTTGGCCACGGCATAAGACTTTTGTCTGCCTCGTTTATCAGCTCCATTGCCCCAGGTCCCACTGCCAGTCAGAGCAGTGAACAGGTGAGAACTGCTTGTAATAACTCTAAGGTAGCATTTGCATTTTTCACATCTGCACCGATGCTACAGAGGAATTGTGGGTAAACCGCAGGGACCTCAGAAGACCCAAGGCAGTTGTTCCACAGCAGTAGGAGTCCCCATCAGCCACACAGCCAAGAAACCATGGCTTTAATGAGCAAAAGAGGACAGTTTCTCTTAGGAGTGCTTTTGATAGTCTTGATAGCATATCCCTGGGATCCCAGCATTTTGGAGGTACATGAAAAGGGCTCATGGTGAAATGTTAATTGTTAAAAAGTCAAGTCTCAAGTTCATTATTGTTGAAAACCTGAGGTATATGTTAAGTTCACACTGCACATCTAAGCAGGATCTAACTAGGCTGGTTTTAATAGGCAAGCATCTGCTCACACGTAAACATAAATCAAAACGGAGTACCGTTTTTATCTGAAAAAAATGAGCTATAGGGAAGCTGTACTCACACTCAGGTGTTTCGCAGGAATTTAACAAAAAACTGAATGAGCTATTACCAAACAAACAAATCAAATAAAAACAATGTCTGGTTTTATAGCTAATCATAAAACAGGAACTTGGGATCAGAGATTCAAGTTCTAGAAAATCTGGATGTAACACGGAATACCTACAGTTCAGTAGCACGCACAGATTCTTCTTGTGAGGGTGAGCACAAACAAATGTGAGTTTCTGATACTGCACAATGAAAGAGGCCAAAATCATTTTCTAGGTATGAGTGGGTGCCTGCACCTAAGTATGTACAGTTTCCTGGAGTCCATGGAAGCCAGGGCATTAGCTACTCCAGACTTGTGGTTACAGATGTCAGTGCACTACCACAGGGGGCTAGAAAACAAATCTGGCTTCTCTGAAAGGGCAGCACGTACACAAACCATCTCAAGCCCCTCTAAGAACTTCTGAATGGAATTCTAATACTTACAAAGGACTAAGTTCTGAAACTATAAAATGTCATATAAAATCTACAGAAAATAACTAGATGGGCACTGCTGGGCATGGTGCTGTCCATAAACAATTTTGGCAACTGGGAGACTGAAGATTTCAAGTTTACGAGTTGTCAGATGGGGTACATAAAGAGATCTTGTCTCAAACAATAATAACAACAATAAAAATCATTGTCAGGGGAAGACCAAAGTTGGGGTGGGGGTTGAGGCGATGTTTCATTTTGTAGTCCAAGCTTGCTCAAACTCACATTAATCCTGGCTTAGCCTCCTAAATTCAGGGATTACAGGCACAATCTATCATATGCAGCCTTCTTTTCTTTTCCTCCCCATTACCTCCCCTTCCATCTCCTTTTTGTTGTGTGTATGTACACATGTATGTACAAGTGTATGTCCATGTTTATATAGATGATGTGGGATTCCCCTCTGTATGCTATGAATATGTTTTATTATCACTGGTTGATAAAGAAGCTGCTTCAGTATATAGCAGGGCAAAATATAGTCAGGCTGGAAGAGATACAGAGAACGAGTAGGTGGAGTCAGGGAAAAGCCATGTAGCTACCGAAGGAGTTAGATACCTCAGAGCCTTACAGGTAAACCATGAGCCTCATGGTAAAAATATAAAATAATAGGAATGGGTTAATTTAAGATGTAAGAGTTAGCTAGAAATATACCTAAGCTACTGGCCAAACAGTGTTAAAATTAATATAGTTTCTGTGTGATTATTCACATCTGGGTAGCCAGGAAACAAACAAGCAGCCTCCGGCTACATATACAGGTACTGGTCAGAAGAGGATGTTGAGAGTCCTGCTCTATTGCTCTCTGCGTAAGACAGTCTCTCACTAAACCTGCAGCTACACTGGTAGCCAGCAAGCCTCACTGATCTCCTACCTCGCCACAACACTAGGGTCACAGGTACACACAGCCATGCTTATTATTTTTTACTTATTAATATATTTTACTTTTTACATGGGTGTTTGAAACCTTCATGTTTGTGCCGCAAATGACCTACTGAGTCATCATCTCAGAGCACCCCCCACTCCTGCTTTTCTTTTTAAGAGTCAAGGTTTCATGTTTTTCTACTAAACTTCTGAGCTTAAATAATTCACAACCAACCAAGTAGCTTAAACTGGCACCACAGGTATATGCCATCACACAAGCAACATATGTGTGTGTATATACATGCATGTGTGTGTGTGTGTGTGTGTGTGTGTGTGTATGCGTATATACATCTTTGGTAGTACTGGGAGTAGAACTCAAGGATTTTACTTATACCAGGTGAGCATCTATCACTGAGCTATATTCTTAGCTCAACACACATTTTAATAAAGAAATATAAATTAATGTTACAATCAAACCTACAAGAAACTACTGATTGTCAAGATTTGGTGTAGAACTCAACATGCACAGAAGTTTTATTAAAAATTAAATATCAACAGTTCCTCACAAGAGAGTAACTGCAGTGTTACATAATCAACTATGACTCAGCAACAAAAAAGTGCTGACACATTTGATATATTATTGGACCTCAAAAACATATTATGTAAGGAGACTCTAAAGCCCAAAAGATTACATGCCATGATTCCACTGATAATGTTCAAGAAACTAACTCTGTATGGAGCAACAGTCTGAAGAGCAGGTGCTTTTACTAGAGAACTGTCTGGTGAGCACACGAAGGCGCCTTCCTTTTCCTTTCCTTTCTTTCTGTCCCTCCCTCTGCCTCCTCCTTTCCCTTCTCTTCTCTGCAGTGGAGAACTGAGACAAGTTCCCGCTAAAGAGCCCAGTTCAGATTCTAATTCTTTCTGTGGCCCAGTGCTGGATCACAGGCATGTATCACTGTGCACATTTTCTTCTGTGACTGCTCTGACCTTTCTTTCCCACTGGTTTTTGTTGCTGTTATTCTGAGAAGAGATCTCACATTGCCCAGGCTGACCGCCATCTCCCAAGAGTACTTTCTTAACAGCAACACTCCATATCTTGGGTCAGGTGACAACACAGCTGTATATTTTTCTAACTTGCTATTTGTTTTACATACAAATAGAAAATGTACTTTATCAGCAAAAAATTATGTCCCTTTAAAAGACATCTACTGGAAGATGAGATCATGATTCAGTTTATCTGTTAGCACAGTGAGAAATTTCCTCAGGATTTGTTGTTAAAGCAAGTCTAGTGTTCTGTACAGAAACAGAATTTTACCAATTTAACCATTCAATGGTATCTAGTTCAACAATATTAAATATGTCTACATTAATCTGCAAGGTTTGATTTTGTCTTAATTTATTAATTTTCTAATAACTTTTTCCTTTTACATAATGTCTCCCTGAATTGTCCAAGCTAGCCTCAGATTCGTAAGAGCTTCTCCAAGGAAATTACAAGCACATACTCCATGCCTAGCAATGTTCCCTCTTTCCTTCCCTTTATTTCAAATTCTAGAGCTTAAGTTTTCTGTACATATTAGGTCTCTGAAGAGGAACACCCTAGCATCCTATAGCAGTCAATTCCTTCCAGAAGAGGATATTCTGATTTTCAGTCACACAAAGTAGCTCTGCCTCCTCTTGAAGTAACATCATGGAATATTATGTTTTCGTGTGTGTCTAGATCTTTGGTGACAAAAATTGTGAGGTTCGGTATTACAGTCAAGTGTGCATCAGAATCACTTCCATGTTCTCAAATTGTATGCACTACCTTGAACTTCAAGTTTCTGTAATGTAAGCAGAATACATTGCCACTGCTATTGAGACTATCTTTGAAAAGTCAGAAAGATAAAATTTATTTCTAATCCTGTTTTATCACTACTTTTTATATTCTGAATATATATTTTCTTTAAATCTTGCTTTAAAGAAATGCATCTCTTTAAAAACTGTCTTTAAAGAAGAAAACACTTTCTAATAGTAAACTGCAATGCTCAGAACAGAACCCAAGGCCTCACATGAACTGGCAAGTGCTGTATTGCTCAACTACACTCCTAGAAAAAAAACATCACTGCAGTAAGATTTTTATCCCAGGTACAGTGGCAGAGACTGTGTGGTCCCAGTCATTAAGGAGGCTGAAACAGGAGAACCAATTAAACCTGGCAGTGCAGATTAGCCAACAACAAAGTCAGACTCTATTTCAAAAAATGTCAAAGATTCCAAAGATTTTTATATCAGCTGCATAATTATAATATTTATAATATTTAGTAAGTGAGTAACTTAGGCTGGAGATAAAGCTCAGCAGTAGAACACTACTAGGTTCAATCCTCAGCACTAAAAAAATTTTAACTCAGCTGCTGTATTTAACAATTTTTCAAATAATAGAAACTAGATTCTTTTAAATTGCACTTTTGCAGGTAACAGTATGCCACAATTGTTTTTCTTCAATTAAAATTAATTGAGAATTATCTCCAGGAAGAAGACTTCTTAATGAGAAGTATGAACATTATCACGGTACCCAGCACTGCCACACTGTGAATTAACAAAGGAGCACACCAATTTGTTATGTTTCACGAGCGACTACACACTGAGGAGAGGGCACACTAGGTGTGAACGTGAGGACCTGAGGTGAGAACCCACACGAGGCTGGAAGTGGTAGTGTGTATCTGTAAACCCAGTTTGCCTATGGAAGGTAGAAAGTAGGCAGGAGAATCCCCAGTAGCTTACAGGCCTGCCAGCCTGGAGTGCAGTGATAAACAGACACTTTATCTCAAAGTGGAAGATGAAGAGAAACACTGAAGCTGTCTTCTGTACTTGCATATGTTAATAGGCATGTGTGTACCCTACATACATGCATACATATACACCACAGGGCTTTTTAATTTTCTTTTATTGTCAGTTTTTATTTTTGTTTTTGCTCTTTTTTAAAATAACAGGAAATCCTGATGCGTTTGAACAAAAGAATATTCTTTTCACTGGACACACTCCAAACAATGACACTTATACCGACAAAATCTAGAATTCAACGGGCGAAGACCAGAGTGAATTCATCTTACTCTGGTGGGAAAGTTACTGTATTATTAGGAAATATAATTCATAGGCTGAAAATATCACCAACACATATATAATAAAAAACTATTTGACTTATAAAAAAAAAAAAAGGGAACTCCTATCATCTGCTACAAAGAAACGAGCCTAGAGAAAGTATGTTAAAGGAAGGCACAAAACAGTATACATCACACAATTCCGTTTGTATGTGGAATGTATAAAATCCAAACACACAGAATAGAGTTTATTAAAATGGATCATTGGAGGCTGTAGTAGTAGGGACAAGTCTGGGGAGCAGAGAGGAAAGAAGCCAAGTCTGGTAAGTGTACAAATGGCTAATTAAGTCAGGAAAAATAGCCATTTCACTGCCTAGCCATAGATAGCTAGATAAGATATAGAATTTTGGCTTGCACAGAAAGATTTTTAACATCTTTACCTCCACAAGACAGCTCATCCTGAAGCAGAACTAGGTGCATGGGGCAAGAGCATCTTGTAGTACCATCTCCTTTTACAAGGCAAATATGGGAACAGCCACCATTATCCTGGGCACAAGGGTGCTGTCCTGGAAAATAATGTAATTATCAAAATCAATGACTTACAAACCACAAACAATATTAAATATAAAATAAGTCCTGATTTTATTTCTATATAGTGTAATTCCACACTCTATCCCTATATAACCTATAACAGAATGTCTATGCATAACCACTGCATGGAGGAGAAGAAATAAGATAGGAGTCTTTATTGTCTGAGCTAGTTTTAAACTCTTAGGTTCAAGGGATCCTCTTATCTCAGCCTCTAAAACTACTGAGATTACAAGTATGCACAACATCTAGTATGTTATGTAGATATGTATATTTCATCTTAAAACATTATAATAAAGGGCTGGGAGAAATGCTCCATGTAAGAGTCCTTGGCATAAGTGACATACTGGGTTCAATCCTCAGCATAAACAGCAACAAAGCTAAATAATATGATGAATAAAACTATGAAAGAAATACAGTGAATAAAACTTAGCTACGATAGGCTTATGTTAACTTTTTAGCTAAAATATTAGCTGACCTTAATGCCGTATACCTATATTTCAGTACTTGGGAAGAAGAGGCAGGAGGAGCCCATAAGTTAAGACCAGGACTGTTTACACAGCAAGTTTCAGGCCAGCCAGAACCACACAACAAGACCTGGTTTCAAAAAAGCCAAATAATAATAATAATAAAAAAGACTTATAGAACTAGAAAAATTGCTCGGGGTGATTGTTGACACTTATATAGTTTTATTTTTAAAACTGAGACTTCTAAAGATTTTAACGGAGAACTTTTACTTCTAACAGATAAAATTATTTCACTTTTAAAGCATATTTTAATACAGAATTTGTAGAAAATTAAAGTCAGTAGAAGGAAAAACTTGATGGTCACATGGAACTGAAACAGACAAAATTACTTGCTTGTTCAATTGCCAAAGACAGTGTGATAAAGATCTAATGTCCTCTCACTTGGGTGAAGCAGAAAGATAAGACATTAGGCGACTTTTCAAGATTTACTTCACAACCTGTACTTATGAAGTCACTGCTCTGAATTTTCTATTTATCTTGGGTTACAAACAACCCGACCTTGGCTATTACAGTATCATTATCATTATGCAATACAGCCCTCAATTATAATCTGTTTTCTATCAATAATATAGGTGCTACATCAATCTGTGTTGATATTGAGATTGTCAACTATTTACAAAGTAGATTTGAATATGTATCAACAGAGATAGTTCTCAGTCTTTCAAATATACAATGCAATCATTTATCTACTTGTCTGAAGACCAAACCCAGGGCCTGTGGGTACTAAGCAAGTGCTTTACCACTGAGCTACACCCCAGGTCTTAGTTTTATGGACACTAGGTCTAGCTAGATAGTCCAAGCTGGTTTTAAGCGCTCAATCTTCCTGCCTCCACCCCTTGAGTGCTAGGATTTCAGAAGTATACTACTTCACCTACTCCATGATAATTTTGATAAACCAAAATCATACTGCTTATGTTATTAGAAAGTTCAATAAAGAAGAAAAATGATGTCAAAAAGCCACAGAACCATGTCTTGTTCTTACAACACACACAGTGCTCTTTGGCTGTCCACGTCACTTACTGTATTCGTGAAGGTTCAGCTCCTTTACTGCATGAATGTCACTCAACTGAGCGATTCGAGCCTGGACCTTGGTTCTTCCTTCTCGACCAGTCATGTCAATTTTTTCAATCATTTGCTGCTGCTTATCAATCCAATAGAGCCAGTTTTCAAACACGGTCAGACCCACAGGCTGCAAGATATTAGAGTCTTCTAGCACTATCCTGTTGGCACCTTGGAAAAGGAAAACATTCAACAGCAATGATTTGTGTAGCCAAATCCCACTTTCAACAGTTATCCAATGGATACCAAGTAGATCTTAAAGGTATGGAAAATACAAGTGCTGTACCACAAGACTTAAATGCACCAGAAAACAGTGCTAACCTAGACTCGTGCATCAAGGGATTAATCCCCAACACAAGGGATTTTCCTGTTATGAAATGCAGCAAAGATCTTGGGACAGCCGGTTTCAATCTGTTTTTAGCAGAATCCATTTTTGAATTAAATTTTATGAAAAACTAACACAATAAAGCAGATGAAAACAATGCTTGTCTGGGTGAAGCAGTGGAGGTAAGGCCAGGGTTCTGTGGTTCGTATCTACCGCTTTCTGAAAACATCTGAGACATCAGAAAACAACGCCACTCTCACTCTACCTGGCTTCTCAGAACACACGAAGTCCACCTGACACACAGGCTATGGAGCAATCCTATAAAATCCTGGACTCGATGCCCAAGAACAGTGATACAAAGAAAGGGAGATTAGCTTCTGCATGATGTACTATTACTGAAGCATGTACAGTAATTCTTGGTTGTCATCCATGCTCTCAGAGGATCTCAGAACATATCCTCTGAGGAAAAAGGAGGACCATATACAACATCAAAAGTTTTATGCAATATAACTCAGAGATGTGTAAGAATTTCTTGTGTGTGCGTGTGTTGAGAGAGAGAGAGAGAGAGAGAGAGAGAGAGAGAGAGAGAGAGAGAGAGAGAGAGAGAAACACTGAGGACTGAACCCAAGGCCTTGCTTATGCTAGGCAAGTGCTCTAGCACTTAGCTACATGATTCCTAGAACCCAAATGGCACCTCATTCATCTGTAACCCCAGTCACAGGGCATCCAGTACCTCATTTGGCCTCCGTAGGTACCAAATACACATGTGCTATACAGACATGCATTCAGGCAAAACCTATTTTTTTAACTTATGTCTCAAAACAGTGGAAAGGACAGATTGTCTAGTCAATAATGCTCACTAAGTAGACAAAACTGCAAGGTTTCTTGTCTTATCAGCAAACGGAGGCTCTATGAATCTGTAAACAAAGTCCAAGATGACTACAGACAAAAACTTCACTAAACAAAGCCAAGGTTGGTTAACAGGCAGATTCTCCGTCACCATAAATGCACCTTAACAGTGAATTCATATTTTGAATACACAAAATTTTTTTTAGAAATTCAGAGTGGAAATGGAAGATGGGTACAGTGGTATATAACCACAATCTCTGGGGTTCAGGGGCACAAGCAGGCAGGGACAGCTCAAGTTTTTGGCCAGTGTGGTCAACGGAGCAAGGCTTTCTTTAAAAGAAGGGGTGGGACAGCAAGAAACAGGGAAATGCAAACTATCAATCAATGCAAAGAAGTTTTGTTCAATTTCAATAAATAAGGTAAAGAATTGCTAATAATTGTACATTTTAAACTCCTGGACTTGTCAAAACCTCCAACACTACCATGTGCTAGAGAGACAATTCTCATACAATGTTGATAGGTTCTTTAGACTGGTTTACAACTTGGAGAGAATCCACACTTATCTCTATATATCAGTACAAGTGTGTGTGCTATTTATTGTCTATACTGCATAGAAATTTCACCACTACTTTTAGGTCACAGGAAGGTTCATGCAGCACTGTGGGGACTGGTTGGCTTTTGTTTTGTTTTTGATACAGGTTCTTAGAATTAGTCCAGACAGGTCTCAAAATAAGAACCTCCCCCCTTCTGTTTCCAAGTGCTGAAATTACAAACAGTTAATCACAACTGCTTTGAGTGGCATTGACAGTCCATATACTGACATGCTACAATGTACTTTCTCCATGAAAGACTATCACAAATAATGCTCAGTGGTGACTCTTAGTATTTCTGTGAGACAATCATCCAGAAGAGAAATGGCCAAATCAAAGGTTCTAAGTTCCATTACCACCCTTAGGAGAGTATGTTATTTTTACCATCCTGGCAAGTGCTGGGCATAATAAACCTTAACATACTTTCACCACTCTGATCAAAACAAATAATTTATTATTTCAGTTTTATTTTCCTGGTCTCTAATGAGGCCATACATAAACCAGACATCACTGAATTATGACAGAAGAGGTGACTATGGTTACAAACAAGACCACAGAGAAGCAAAGCGTTAAAGTGAAGTCTTTGTTAAGGGTGAGCAGGTTTTTCCTAAAGTGAGAATACTCTGAAGACTTAAGAAGAAACATTAGGAAACACACTTCAGAACACTGTCTGCATATGGAAAAGTGTTTCTGAAAGTTTACGACATGGAAAAAAGAGCAAAGAGACCAACCGTAGGCTGGAGTTCAGAGAGAACAGAATGTAAAAGTAGAGCAGAAGAATTAGTAAAAAAGGAAAAAAAAAAAAACCCATAATTTTCAGAACACTAAAACTGCTGAGTACTTAGAGAATGAGGGAAGTAATATCAAAGATCTCCCCTACTAACATAATGTAGAATATAAAGAATAAAATTATAATCATGCATAAAAATAACAAAAGAAAAATACAAATTCACAATAGTGAAATCATCTTAAAACTCAAATCAAAATACAGAAACAGTTTTGGGGTACCTGAGAGATCACTGCTTTCAATTCGCCGAAGATCTGAATCAGCCCAGAAGAGCTTGCCCAGCCTGCTATCAAGTGCCAAAGCAATTGGTTTACTTAAGCCACTGAAAAAGAGGACCTCCCGTTCTGTTCCATCCAAAGCAGCCCGTTCAATTTTAGGAGATCTTTCCTGAAGATTGGTAAAATACATATACCTGAAGATAACAGGAGAAAATAAAAAAAAGCACCGAAGAATCAAGACAAACTGAGGGTACTAAGAAGTTTTCAGAGTCAAATTTCACAGATTTAAAAAAAAAAGAAAAATCAATATCCAGAGAGATTTAGTTATAAAATTTTAAAGCATTTCTCCAATTCAGCATTTTAATTACTAGTGAGACACACAAATCATTTATAAGTTTCACCCCTTTTCTGTAACTCTAGATGTAAGCCATTTCCTTGTTATTAACACCTTTATCATCTACTGAGATACAACTGAACACTGGATTTTTTTTAATCAAATGCAAAATTCTATTAAATAAAAGACATATTTATTAGTTATTTACAATGTATATGAAGGCTTAGTAATAACTACGTAACTGGAAAGGAATAAACATGAGTAAAGAGACACAGAGTGAACCCTGAGATTCCAGAAGTGGGAGGATCATATCTGGCTGGGGTATGAAAGAGGTCAAGAAAAGCTAAGTACACAGATGTGGCGGTGAAATGGTGGTGCGGGAGAATTGTCTGTATTCTGTCAATCATGTATTTTAATAAAACTCTGATTGGCCAGGCAGGAAGTATAGGCGGGCCAACCAGACAGGAAGTAGAGGTGGGGTGATGAGAACAGGAGAGAATGCTGGAAAGGAGGAAGCCCATTTCCCCCAGTCCTGCCCAGAACACCAAAGAAGCAACATGTGACATGCCCCACTGAAAAAGGTACTGAGCCGCATGGCTAACATAAGAATAATGGGTTAATACAAGCTACAAGAGCTAATAAGAACACTGAGCTAATGGGCTAATCAGCTTTATAACTTACAGAGATCTCTGTGTGATTTTCTTTGGGGCTTGCTGGCTTTTGGGGGAATCTGGGCACGGCAGAAACCCAAACAAGCAGGTTCCTTCTTGTTACAAAATGGTCCTGGGGTATGGGTGGGATTTAGAACTAAACCAATTAAAGAACTCTAGGCAGTAAAATCAGAAAAAGCATAAGAAAATGCAGGGCCAAGCACATGGGAAACATTAAGTGGAGTTGTTAGCTGGAGCAGGGAGGACAGAGAGGCATCAGAGGCGAGAGTCTCTGCCTACAGCTTCTGTAACGCACCCTTTCTCGGGGTTCACCACAATGGCTCGAGGTCTGTCTTGCTCGCCTTTTAGAACCACTCCAATTGATCGGCCATCTAATCTTGTCACATCAATGACATTGGTAGCTTCACAGGTCCAGTAGATGTAACGGCTATAGATATCAATGCTGAGGTCATAGGGCTGTATTTCCAGGTTCTGATTTGGAACTGAGCTTACAACTACAGTAAAACCCTAAAGAAAGAGAAACACACAAATTAGATTCCACACCAGACAACTACAAAGCCATGAACACAACTCTTAACTTGTGTGGTCACACCTCAGAAGGGTATCTGGTCTTTGGGGACATTTCTTAAAGACAGGGTTTTATGAGTGATATACCTGCCTGTTAACATACATTTCAAATATCCCCTTGGGCTATTTTATGGAGCAGAAGATGCTGAAGACAGCATAGATAGTCCAGGAACCTGACAATGTTTTGACCAGAGGGGGGTAACAGTTTTTCCCCATAAACACCTGTGAGTCCAATCACAATGTGGAGACACCTCTAGAGCAGTAGCTCTCAACTAAACGGACACTGCATCCACAGGCACTGGGAATATCCAGATATTTCAGTATTGAGATGTGAAATACCTACTACTGCCAACTACTGGGTGAAGACCAAGAATGTTTCTAATATCCTGAAGTCCATATTTAGGGCAGCCCTCCTAGAAACTATTTGGACACAAGGTCTTACTCTATAGGCCAGGAGCTTCCATTTTTAAGCTTCATGCTAGGACTACTGCCTGACTACAAATTAATAATAGTAATAGTAGTAGTAATTTTTTCTTACAAAGTCAACCAAAAGTAGATTTGTCTATTTTGTCCAAATAAATTTTATTTCATTTACTAGGATTCTGAGTTAGTATAGTGTTTTTAAAAGTTACTTAATTTATTTGCTGTATTTTTGGCTGTATAATTCTCCCTACCAGTTATGTGCCACTAGTACTGGCCTAGGTAGTACAAGGTACAGCTGGAGTACAAAGTATGACCTCATTGTTAAATGATCCCTCAGCACTCCTATATCTACCACCTTCCTTGTTATTTACTGTAAGGTTAGGCAGCAAAATAGAGTAATATTTCCCCTAAATTTTAACATTCAAAATCCAATTTAACATCTTTGCCACAAGGAGACAACAGACAGCTATTGTAACCTTAAGTTTATACTTATTGGCCCCAGGAAGAAGGAATTATAACTAAAAGTACTGAAATCCATGGTGGTACATAGGCATGGTTAAGATCAATAGTTTTGTCATTCTCATCCCCAATTCCCCAAATAGAAAATAAAAAAAAATAGAATCATAAAAAATATCAACACATGGTTGATATTTTTAATTTTACTAAGATTATCCTGTTTCTTAATCAATGAGTCTGGTAAATAAAAGATAGTAAGTGATATAACTATTATCTATAAAAATCCCCACCATTAAACACATGGGAGCTTTATGCCTTGCATTCTGTTCACCAAAAACATTCCTAAGATTTCTAGTGAGTGATAGAGCTGGGACCAGAACAAAGGCCTACTTGATTTTAACACGTGTACTACTCTGCATACAAAGGGATAATGAAGAAAAAAAAATGGCACTAATGGACATGACCAATGGTGGAAAAGTCATTAATGACCTCACTTTCCTGATAAAATTTCCAACCTGATGCCATCATCAAATAATAATAATGTAAGTAGAATACAGGTATTTTGGATAGTAAAAAAAGTACTATCCCTAGATTTCCATGTCCCCTGTAGACAGATAAAGCAGTGTGGATGGTTAGAGCAATTCTAGTCAGAAATGGACTCCAGATTAAGCCTGAGTTACCTGGCCACCATCTTCTTGTGCCTTTCGGATCATGTTTTGTCGAGAGTCAATCCAGTAGAGCTGCTTGTCCAAAGGGTCATAATCAATGGCCCTGACATTCCGAAGGCTGTGGATGGGAAGGATGATGTCAGGACTCTGCTGTTCATCAATCACCATGCGGTTAATAGCACTCTTCTGACTGAAGAGCAGGAAGGTAGTAGGAGCTTAAAAGAGAAAAGAACAAGTCTAAAATACAGTGACTCTGGTCTTCACCACCCCAAGGTTTGGTGAGCCTATTCCATGCATCTCCAGCAGAACAACAAATTAACACTGAGTGGAGACACCTTTGGCACACCTACTGAAACTTCCTCCAGAGCGAGAATAATCAGTACTCTGGTTATAAAGCCAGTTACAAATTGTTTCCTGTTCACTGGGCCCTGCATTTCTTATTGCTTTCTCTAGTTTTATTGCCCAGAGTTCTCGCATTGGTTTAGTTCTAAATCCCACCCATCCCCCAGGACCATTTCCCTGTTGCACCTCTGTGCAGCTTCCCGTGAGCTCGTCCACTCCCACCCAGACGGGGTTCTCCTACTTCTGGAATCCAGTGCTCACTCTGTGTCTCTTTAGCAATGCTCACTCCTTTCCAGTTGGCCTTTACTTAACTATTTTTCAGTTACACAGTACTAGATCTTCATGCCTTACATATGTACTAGATCTTTGACTCCATTGTAAATAACTAATATGTGTTCTTTCATTTAATAGAGCTCTTTATTTGATAAAAAAAGGTTCAATGCTCAGTTGCATCTGAATAGATAAGGGTAACGTTAGCAGGGAAATGGCTTACTTCCAGAGTTACAGAAAAGAGATGAAACCTATAAATGATTTGTGTGTCTCATTTTTAGTAATTAAAATGGTTAATTGGAGAAATACTTTAAAATTTTGTTGCTAGAACTCTGTGGGCATTGATTTTTGCATCATTCAGCCTATTTTCCTGTCTTATGGAAATAACAGATCTTATTTTTAATGAATCATTTGATAAAGACATAAGAATTTATAGATTTCATTTGCAGAGGAAGGAAATAAAAATGATCAAAAAAAGCTAACAATAAATGCTTAGGTGGGGTGCAGCTCAAGAGAGGAGACTTGCCTAGCCTACACAAGGCCCTATGTTCAAGTCCCAACATGCAGTTAGAAAAGATAGACACTTTTACATTCATCTACAATATTGAAAACAGTATTAAGGTCAGGTGTAGTGGCTCTTGCCTCAAATCTGAGAGCTGTAAAAAATAAGTCAGAAGGGTCACTGCATATGTGAGGCTGGACAGTGTAAGAAGGCATCTATAAACCAAGAACAAAAAACAGGAGCTGGGAAAACGGCTTAGTGGTTAAAAGTGCCTGCTGTTCTTGTAAAGGATGCCAGTTCAGTTCCCAGAACTCACAAGGCAGATCACAAGTATCTGTTACCCCAATTCCAGGGGAACTAACATCCTTTTGTGACCTCCATGCGCACCAGGCAGGTACAACACACA
The DNA here is from genome assembly GCF_000317375.1 of Microtus ochrogaster. Classification (NCBI taxonomy): domain Eukaryota; kingdom Metazoa; phylum Chordata; class Mammalia; order Rodentia; family Cricetidae; genus Microtus; species Microtus ochrogaster. Next base: position 618,259 of record NW_004949097.1, read on the forward strand.
CACACACACACACACACACACACACACACACACACACATTCATACACATATAAAATAAAGTTAAAAAAAGGAAAAAACAGTAAGGGGAGGGAATGGGAACTGGGATTGGTATGTAAAATGAGAAAAGTAGTGGTTTTTTAAAATTAATTAATTTAAAAAACAGCAAGCATTTATATCTTCACTAAAAAATGTTCTGTTTCCATGGTAAGATAATACTCAACTCATAAAACTAGAAAGTGTACCAAGACAACACTTCCCTTTCACAGGGATGGGCCTCTCATTATTTTGTGGTCATCTTCAATTCAGGAAAACATCTGAGAAGTAGAGAGGCAGGAGCCTACTGAGTGATTTCATGGCTAGCCTGAGTTATATGATAAGAACCTATCTTCAAAACAAACAAACATGACATTTGGGTGTATCACCAACAACAGGAAAACCTAAAACCATTTTAAAATCCTAATTAAAATACAGCCCACCCCCATTATTGATAAAGACAGTTTATCAGTAGCAGACCCTTTATGTACTGTATTTTTCTCTATACATATACATCTATCATAAAACTTAACTGAGGGTCTGGAGAGATGGCTCACTGGTTCAGAGCAATTGTTGTGATCCAGGAAATAAAAGTGCAGTATCTGCCTACAACTGTTGCTCTTGCTGCAGTACCAGGTTCAATACCTAGTACCCACATGGTGGCTCACAGCTTTCTCTAACTCGAGTTCCAGAGGATCCAATGCCCTTTTCCTATCCCCATGAGCACCAGGCACACCTGTGATCGACATGCATATATGCAGGCAAACAGGGCAATAAGAAAAAAATATAATAATATACCATAATATAATTGCCACTTTTAGCCGGGCGGTGGTGGTGCATGCCTTTAATCCCAGCACTCGAGAGGCAGAGGCAGGTAGATCTCTGGGAGTTCGAGGCCAACCTGGTCTATAAGAGCTAATTCCAGGACAGGTTCCAAAAGCTACAGAGAAACCCTATCCCCCCCCCCCAAAAAAAAGAACACTGGGTTCCTTGGAACTGATATTGTAGTGAGTCACCACGTGGGTATTGGAACTAAACCTAGTTCCCCTGGAAGAACAGCCAGTATTCTTAATTAATAAGTCATCCCCTAGCCTCATAGTTATATTTTAATAAAAAATTGCAAGGAGAAAAAAAAACAGAGACAGATTAAAAGTGAATCTGTATGGATATGTTAATGCTTAGTTAAATATATGTTATATAAATACTTGGGCCACTGTCTATTCATATGTGTTTTTATATATGCTTATGTACACAAAATTGAGACAGTTGGTCATATTTGTCATTTACCTACTTCCAAACCTACATACTTTTAGAAAATTTGTTTATTTTTGTCTTAATATGTATGAGTTATTTGTCTGCAGTATGTAGTCTTGAATACCCATGGAAGCCAGAAGAGGAAGCCAGATCCCATGTTATTCACCATGGGATGCTGGGAACCAAACTTTGGTCCTCTGTAAGATCAAAGACTCTTAGTCACTCAGCCTTTCCTCCAGTCCTGCTAACTTCAAATGTTATGTATATATGTTTAATTCTCTTAGTGCATGGATAATGTAGCTGAAACATAACATTTGAGAAAATCGAAGTTAATGTGATGACTAATTATGGCTGTCAACTTGACTATATCTAGAATAAACCAAAACACAAACTGCTGGGTACTTATTGTGAGAAATTTCTTGCTGATAATTATTTGAATCAGGAAGAACTACCCTAAATATGGGCAGCACCTTTTGGGGCGGCTCTGATGAGGACACGAGAGAAGGAAACTTTGCTCTTTACTTGCTTGTCCTTACTCTTGCTGGCCTATCCTTCTGTTGCTTCTGAATTACCTTCCAGATATTAAAGCCAACATATCTGGGATTCCATTGTAGATGGAAGACCAACAGCTCTCCAGGAGTCCTTCAGGGTATCAACACCAGATTGGGACTGCTGAGACATCCAGCCTTGTGGACTGAGCAACTCCTGAATTTGTAGACTCTTCAGTGTGAGCCAGTCATTGATGGACTGCCAGAGCTGCATTTTGTAAGTCAATATAATAAATCACTTAAAAATATGTTTTGAGATTATAATTACATAAATTTCCCCTTTCCCCTTCCAAACCCTCCCACATACCCTCTTTTCCTCTTTCAAATTCATGATCTCTTTTTCTGTTATTACATATATGTCTA
>NW_004949097.1:620556-640401 GCF_000317375.1 Microtus ochrogaster
ACAGAGAAACCCTATCCCCCCCCCCCAAAAAAAATAAAATAAAATAAATTAAAAAATGCCACTCTTACTACTTTTCACTTTGGGAAAAGTACGAAGGAGAATTATCATCACCTGAATACAAGTATTCAGGATACTGTGACAGCTGATATCACAGCAGAGATGGCTGCTAAGAGCGACCAGGAGGAGAGCACATACTTTATCTAGTATAGCACTAGATAAAGAATGATTCAAATCCTGGGTAGGACTGAAATAAATTACACTGTGCTATTCAGAACCACATGCAATTTAAAGCTTATGCATTACTTCTGGAATTTTCCATGCATTATTTCCAGATGGAGGCTGACTACAGGTAATGGAAACCACAGGGGGAAAAAAATAGCAGTGGGGGAGGGGTGTTCATAGTTTATATTCATAAATTTGATAATGATACTTTATTTTCTTGGTGCTCAGCTATTACCTAAACCCAGCAGAAACATGCCCTTTTCAAGGATGTAAACACAGGAGGCCATGCCTGAATCCTTGCCTGACCCCCAATCTCCATGGCTCTTACTTGAGGCTGGGGGCTTACTTTACATTCTTGGAACTCACTGGCACTGACAAAGAAACCTGACACTTGAAACACTGCATTTCTGTTAGCTCTTCATTACCTAGAGGTCCACACCCAGCTTAGAAGACTCAGGAAGTACCCAGTCTACTAGAAATCTCCATCACACATGGACCTAACAACCATGAGCAATTTCAATAGAGTTCAACTCTAAGAACACACTTTAGAAGGCTCAGCAAGGTAGAGGCACTTGTCACTAAACTTTGTGGTTCAAGTTCCAGGTCTAGGACCTACATGTACATGGTAAAGGGAGAGTCAAGTTCTTCAAGTTGTTCTCTGACCTCCACATGTATGCCATGGGATAAGCGTGTAGTGTGTGCACATGCACACACACACAATTAAACTGAAGTGTAATTAAAAGTTTTAATTAAAAAATTAACAATTATAAATGGTGGAATATTTCTAAAAGTCTAAACCTGTCCTCTAATCCTCACCCACACTCTCACATCTCCTATATTAAGTTATTAAAACAAACAAACAAAACCTAAGCAGAGTGGTACATTCCTGTAATCCAAGCACTTGAGAGGCTGAGGCAGGAGGATGAAAAGCTCAAGAGCTTTAAGCCAGCATAGGACACCCTGTCTCAAAATAAAATAAGCCACTGAGTTCTCCTACTCTTTCCTAGTATGCAGTCCCACAATGAAACAACATGCAGAAGCTGGAAGTGTAAGCCAGAGGCCATTTTCAGCTGTTTCCTGCTATCCAGCATTCACCGATAAGCTAAAGGAAGGTGCTGCTTTTAGGTAGGAACAGGATAATCTTCGAGGCCAAGCTACCAAATATGAGTGTGTCATCCATGGTACCAAAAGCACTGAGTAAGGACAGATATGCAACCTTCACTGTATGAACCAAATTATGCATCTGGGGGACTCAATCTGTCTACAGGAAACATCATTCCCCAATTTATACAAGCGATATATAAAGGGCCACTTCAGCACCAAGGATAAGACTGTAAAATCTAGCTTCTTGTTTTCTCTCTCAATGTCCTTATCCACTCTTTTACCATAATGCCCTCCTGAGTAACCTATCGAGTCAGATGTGGACATCCTCACTTCCTTCAAATCTTGACTAAATATCACTTTAGTATGGAGTTCCCGGCAACCCTATTAACAGTGCAATCTCGGCCACCACATTTCTTCCTTTTCTGCATAACACTTACACCATCTAGCCCTGATATTGTTCACCTTAACAGTTCCAGGGAAATGTAATCCTGGTGAAAACAGGCATTTCTGTCTATTTAATTCATTGTTATTATTTTCCACTGGTTAAAATAAGACCCAGCAGGTAGAGTATGTTTAATACACATTAAAGAATAAAAATATTACGTAAAGAAATAAACACTGAAAAGACAATTCTGTAGCTGTGATTTTGTAAGTAAAAGAATAAAATTAGAGGAAGGAAGGAAAAGAAATATGTATTTGTTAAAAAAATTCCAACACACCATACATCATACTGGATGCTATTTAACTGCTATTTTAACAACATGCCACACATCACACAGAATGCAATTTAATCCCTATACTCCAACACATCATATAGAATGCTATCTAACCCCTATATTATCAACATGTCACACATACAGAATGCCTATATTATCAGCAGGTCACATGTCACACAGAATGTCACTTAATCCCTACCTTATCAACACATCAGTCACACAGAATTATCATTTAATCTCCATATCCCAATACATCACATCACACAGAATGCCATTTAATTTCTATATTCTAAAATGTCACACAGAATGCCATTCAATTCCTACACCACCATTTTATAGGTGAGCAAACAGGAAAGTTAAACATTTTCTCAGGATCACAAAGGCTACCGAGTGGAAGGTCAAACTTTCTTCTAAGAACTGCCTTATTTCTTCACTAATTTATTTAACAGTAATATTGAGTGTTTACCATGTACCAGAAGCACCTCAGATACCTCAGTGAACAGAACAGAAACAAAGCTGCTGCGTCATGGGATACATAGTAAACAATAAGTATAACAAAGGAAGTAACAGAATATAAACAGATTGTATAAATTATACACAAACTGTTCTAAGTGCTATTGGAAAGGCAGCTGTGGGACCCTGGCAATGATTCTGGTGGAAGTTTTTCCCTTATAAGTGCTGCAGACTGGGTCTTGCTACACACATCACAATTAAGCAAAGACTTAGAAATGAAGGGTGGGCATGCAAAGATTGGTGAGAAGAACAAGCAAAACAGATGAAATGGGACTGATCTGAATATCTGAACCCAGAAATGAGACCAGTGTGTCTGTTACAGAGAAAGCAAATTAAAGACTAGTAGAAATTGGGATTAGAGAAGGAACTGGGGTATGTAGGATAAAGACGCAGCTATGAAGTGAGATTAAAAGAAGCTGTTGTGAAATGAGGGATATTGCTCATGTTGAGCCTTGAAGGCCTTATAACAGTCAGGGGTTTTATACTGCATGAGATAGAGAGCACTGGAACATTTGAGACCAAAGACAAGCTGGTCTTAACTGGCTTTTAAAATCATTCAAGATGCAAATTAAACAATGTTGGAACACTTTTGAAAGCAAGAACTTATGAATCAAGTTCCTCATAATACATGGAATCTAATACAACTCCATGCAACAATACAGAATATTCATTTAAAAAAAAAAGCACACAAGAAGCCTTGACACACAGTGACTGCGCCAGTTAGTCAAACAGATATTAGGGGCACTCAACATGATTCCCCATGGTGTTCACTCACCAACCAACCAACAGGCCATGTGCAGTTACATGCCCAACAATCTCAGGATGTCTTGCCATATCCTTCATGTCTATTCTCTGCTGTGGAATTATGCTCTTGTACACTGTAAAGTCCAGTGGACTCCAGCTGTCTTTCCCCATCCCTTCTCTGAGCTTACTCTCTTCATGGTCTGCAAGACTACCTTTGGCCACAATAGACAGAAACTATTTAAAAGATGGATGCTATTTTTAAGACCTCATCTAACCTCTTAGCAAGGTCAGCAACTCTTGTTTAAAACAGTCTTATCTCTTGCAGCTTTTCTTAGTTCTCCGGCTATGCCAGTTCTCAGTACTCTCTGCAAACTTGTCCTTCTAAACCAGTTCTTTTGGCTGTCAGGTCCCATCTTTTCTCTCTATAAGGTATTTCAAACTATGGCCCACAAATCAAACCTGGTCCGCTGCCCCTTTCTGTAATACTGTCTTTGGCTGCTGTCATGCTACAGTGGACAGACCTAAAAGGTGTTAACAGAGCCTACATGCATGCCCTACATGCCGAAAATTTGCTATCTAGTCCTTCCCAAGTCTGCTAGGCCCAGCATTCAGCTCTCCCTGCAGGTAACCTCAGGTAAACACCTGCAGCTCTGAAACACATGCCTTCAGCCTTACCACTTCCCTCTGACACTTGGAAACCATCTTTGCTTTCCTGCATCTCTCTTCTTCTCTATACCACACTCACTTCCTAGAACTAGTCTAACTCCAAAGCACACCCAGAGTCCATGAGCATCTCTCCATCACCACCCATCATCACCATACCAGCAGCCCAGGTCTTCCCAGAGCTACATCACTTTTCATGCACCGATGTCATATATCTTATTGAATTCTCACAGCAAATCTAGTTAAACCAAAACTTAAAAATGATTTGCATAAAGAAAAAAACAATGTGTGGGAATCTCTAAAGTATAATCTCTTAATTATAATCTGTGTTCTTTCTCCATAATTGAAGTCTACTTCAGAATAGATTAAATCCTTCCCTATATGATTCAGATACATTTCTTCAGATAACAACAAAGTAATTTCACTAGTTAATTATATCTAAAATCACACCAAGCTGTTACTTTCTTCCAAACCAATAGTCTCCTGGCTCCCAAGACTGCCTGATCTAATTTCTCTATGTATCTCTTAATCATTTACTAATTTTCTTATCTAACCTTCAAGATATGGGTCTCCATAGATACTTAAGTCATATACCAGGTTTTCTGTGGCCAACAATATTGTGACATGCTTTGTTGTTAGTACCATGTGTACTCATTTTTAATGTTGAAATTTTTTGTTTTTTTTTTTAAATATTTATTTATTTATTTATTATGTATACAAATTCTGTCTGTGTGTATGCTCGAAGGCCAGAAGAGGGCAGCAGACCTTATTACAGATGGTTGTGAGCCACCATGTGGTTGCTGGGAATTGAACTCAGGACCTTTGGAAGAGCAGGCAATGCTCTTAACCACTGAGCCATCTCTCCAGCCCCTGAAATTTTTTGTTAACTTTTAAAAAGATATTGTGCTGGCATGAATAGAAATGGTCCCCCACAGGCTCATGGATTTGAATGCTTGGTCACCAGAGAGTAGCACTATTAGGAGGTGCAATCTTGGTGAAATAGGTGTGGCCATGTTGAAGAAACTGTGTCACTCAGAGGGGGGCTTTCCAGTTTCAAATGCTCAAGCTGGACCCAGTGGATCTAGATGTAGAACTCTCGGCTAACTCACCAGCACCATGTCTGCATGTGTGGTGCCATGCTTTCTACCATGGTGATAATGCATTCAACCTCTGAAACTGTAAGGCTGCCCCAATTCAATGTTTTTCCTTTATAAGAGTTGCCATGGTCATGGTGTCTCTTCACAGAAATAGAACTCTGACTAAGACATAGGGCCATCCCTCCCTCTTATCATTACAAATTCTGAACCATAACCACCATCAGGTGAGAAGATCTGGAATCAAACAGTGACTATGTACTATGCTGGCATGGGAACCATCCTCATCTGTTAATTACTGCTTCACCCTGGGTTTAAACTTCTTCATATGAATTTCCTGTATGGCTTCACAGACAATAAAAATGCTTACATTTGTCCTGTTTTATGTACTTCAAAGAAGTATATTTTAGGATTCTCTTTGTTCTACTTGTACTCCTTTATGAATAAACAAGCATTATGTATTAACACATGTGTTTCTCTCACACTACACATTTTTCACTAAATAGTTAATGCTCAAAAGTAAAAGACAACACTTCTTTGAAATTAAGTTCTATCATGAATTAAGTGACAAAACTTGTATGTCTTTTGTATGCCAACTATTTCATAGCAGCATTATTTGCAATAGCCAGAACCTGAAAACAACCTAGATGCCCCTCAACTGAAGAAAGGATAAAGAAATGTGATACATTTACTACACAATGGAATACTACTCGGTGGGAAAAAACAACAAACAAACAAACAAACAAAAACAACACCTTGAAATTTGCAGGCAAATGGATGGAACTAGAATAAACCACCCTGAGTGAGGTAACCCAGACCCAGAAAGACAAACACTGTATGTACTCACTCATAAGTGGATATCAGACATAAAGCAAAGGATAACCAGGCTACAATCCACAACCTCAGAGAAGCTAGGTAAAATGGAAGGACATATGTGGAGGGACCAGGAAAGGGAAATAGTTAAGATCTACTGGGTAAACTGGGAGGGGGAGTAGCAGAGAAAGGATGGGGGATGGGAATATAAAGGGTCGAGATGGCCGAGTTGGGGGAAGGACTGAGAGGGGGGAGCAATGAAAGATATATCTTGATAGAGGGAGTCATTATGGAGTTAGGGAGAGACGAGGTACTAAGGAAATTCTCAGGAATCCACAAGGATCACCCCAGTTAAGACTCCTAGCAATAGCAGTGAGGGTGCCTGAAATGGCCTGCCCCTATAATCAGATTAGTGACTTCCCTAATTTTCATCATGGAACCTGTATCCAGTAGCTGATGGAAGAAGATACATACATTGATCTACAGCCAAGCACAGGGCTGAGCTCCTGAACTTAGATGAAGAGAGAGGAGGGATCATGTGAGCAAGGGGTAGGGTTGAGATCAGGACTGGAAAAACCAGAGACAGCTGACCCAAGCTAGTAGGTGCTCAAAGACTCTGGCCTGACAGTTAGGGATCCTGCATGGGACCGAACTAAGTCCTCTGAATGTGGGTGGCAGTTGGTGGCTTGATCTATTGGGGGAGGGGGCTTGGCAGTGGGATCAGTACATATCCTGGGTGCATCAGCTGGTTTTTTGGAGGCAATTCTATGGTGCTCAGCTTGGTATACCAGAGTTCACTGACTCCCAGGGGAGGCCTTACTCCCTCTGAGGACTGAATGAGGGGTGGAGTAGAATGGGGAGTGGGAGGAGTGGGGGAAGGGGAGAGGGACTGAGGTTAGTACGAAAATTTTAAAAATTTAAGTAAAAAAAAACCCAACATTTTACTCTTTTGGACGATTCTCCAAATGCTGCTTTCTCTTCTAGTTCTAGCTGCCTCTGGAAGATACTATAGCTTACCACTACAGGTTCTGTTGTCAGCATTCAGGGAGTAGTGGGCAGGGCATCCACACACAAAACCTCCAACTGGTACAGCCAAGCAGAGGTGGGAGCAGTGCCCGTTGCTGGAGGCACATTCATTCCACCCTGCCTGCCGAGAGGAGTGAAAGACAAGGATGTCCATCACATAATCCAAATGGCCCTGGATGATGGTGCGGTTTTGGCCACTGGTTTTGTTGGCTCGTTCAATGCTGCGTCGGCTCCAGTCGGTCCAGTAGATGTAATCTTGGTACTGAGTTAAGCCAAAAGGATGAGGCAAATCATCTGCTATAACTTCACGGTTGAGTCCTGTTTTGGGAAAGTCAGTGGCAAGGGAGAGCCACAGAAATGAAGCATGTGAGGAACAAGTGTCTTCTGATGGGAGGGGAAGGTAACACATGAAACATTATATTTGTAAGCAATTTAAAATAGGACAATTCATAAAAGCAATTCTAAAACCAGACCAGGCTTCTGAAATGAATCTACAGTTTGACCTCCCTACCTCAAATCATATTCCAGCTATAAATCAACATTTTTCAATTCCTGTGGTCCATTTTGATTTTCATTTAATTTACTCTACATGCGAACTTAACAGTTCCGTATTTTGTTCTCCCACAAAAAGATGGGGGAAAATAAATTACACACACACACACACACACACACACACACACACACACACACACACACACACCTCAGGAGTATCTCTTCCAAAGTATCAGTACAGATCCAACAGGAATGACACTTTGCACAGCAAATAACATAAATCCGGGTCACTAGGCGACTATTATTATTAATTGTTATTGCAATTCTAGAACAGCAGAAGAAGCTAGCTCCTGACATGAAGTGGCAGCCACTGCCTTCTACTTAAATACAGCAGCTAAGGAGAAACAGTGAACTTACCAAGCATATTTGAAGACTCTATTAAGTTAGTGTCCAGGTCTGTCCAGTAGAGCCGCCTTTTAGCATAATCGATAGTGAGACCATTTGCACGCCCCACATTTGGAACTAATGTAGTGCGTTCACTTCCATCCATAGCAGCTCTGTCAATCTTGGGCTTTCCACCCCATTCAGTCCAATACATAAATCTGGATTCAAAACAATGAAAATTTAATAGTTCATATTTGATTTTCTGGAGAAAAAAGGTCATATTCATGTATAGTAACACAATAAACTTGAAGAAAATATAGAGTAACTTAAAAAATGGATAAAACAATGTCATTGCTACGATTCTTTCAGGTATTTAATCATTTCCAATTAACATATTTCTCGCATTCCAAAAAAGATGTAAGTCATGTAGCACTCCTTAGTCCCCCAATCAATCTGCTCCACTCAGATGTAGGAACTGAAAACAAGTCAATCATTTCTTTGCTGCAGCATTAACATTTATAAAACTAGTTTTAAGGAAACAATTAATGGTTTGGTTTAAGAATCTGGTTCACTTTACTAAAATATCTTTCTGTATTTCTGAATGCAAACAACTTGAAAATTTTAAATACCACATTAAGTTCACCATTAGGCCTTTGTTTATCTAGTTGGGAGGCAATATAAAGAACAGCTTCTCTGTATACCACAAGTTTCAATTCTCTTAATTTTCAGATGTCTTGACTGCTACATGAAAACATGCTGATTCCTATAATAATAATGATCACCTAACTCTGAAAAAATGTAATGTGTTAGCCATAATGTCATTGATTTTCTAAGTTTACAATAAAGATTATACTAGCTGGCCCACTTTAAATTAATGAGTATCCTAAAATGCAACTTTCAGGGGCAAGGACTTGGGCTGAATTACAAATAACATTTATACAAATACAGACACACACAGACATACACAGATAAAATGAACTGTACTTTCTAAAAATACATAGTAAACCCCCACCTGTGAGGGATATATTCTAATACACCCCCCATACTGTACATCTGAAACTACAACAGTAACAGTAACATAAACAATGTTAATTTCTATACCCACTTATACAAAGTCTAATGTATAAATTTGTTTCCAAAAAATTAACAACTAATAAAAAAACAGAAAAACACATAGCATAATAAAAGCAATTTAAAACTTATGATCTTCTCATGTCTTGAAAGTTTTATTCAATATTTCTATTCTAGACCACTGGTAACTAGAACTGTGGAAAGCAAAAACAGAGTGGGAGTGGGGGACCCGCATTAGTTGTTTCTCACTGTTCTGATGTATTTCCAAGAGATCTGGAATCCACTTACTGGAGGAATTGGAGAGAGTAACTAAATGTAGAATGATGATATCAATATTGATCAGTTAATACTTTATTGTGAAATCTATTTCACTTTCTTCATTCAATGTCGTAATGATGGAGTAAAATTATAGCAATGAATTATTACAAAGCAACAAAATATGAATGTCCTAGGTTTTTGTTTGCTTGTTTTTGAGAGAGTCACAATCTATAGCCCAAGCTGGTGTAGAACTCACATTGTAGCTGAGGCTAGTCTTGAACTTCCAGCAATGTTTCTGCCTCAGCATGCCAGGTGCTGCTAGTCTTACAGGCATGAGACATTATGCCCAGCAATAACTGGTTTTAAGATAAATCTTTCCTATCATTTAGTTGTTAGATTATTAATAAACATTAAGAAATCAAGGATATAGTCCATAACCACTGTGTGATAAAGCTACAAAGAATACATACATAAAGCTATTTACCCTTCAGCAGGATCCAATGCCAGAGCTCGGGGACTGTCAAGGTCTTTCCATACCAAAACCTGTCGGTGCTGTCCATCCAACTTTGATACCTCGATGCGATTTGTTCCTGTGTCTGCCCAGTACAAGTTCTTCCCAAGCCAGTCCACTGCCATGCCTTCTGGATAATCTAAGCCAAACTCTACCACATGTTCCAGTGCACTGCCATTCATAAAGGCTCTGCTAATAGTCTGCAAAAATCAAATACCCAACTAAGACACATGGCTTAAGGTTAAAACAGTATCCAAAAATCTGGACTTAATTAGTGTTACAAAGATGCAGAAGTGACAGTTTTTAATAAATCCAACTGTATTATGGCCACTTTTGGAGGAAAATTCTGAAATGGTGAAGAATCAATTTTGTTTCTTTTATTAAGGCAATGAATGAGATACCTGGTTGTTTTTATCTAGTGTTCTATGTACGATGGAATGCACAGGCACAGAAGAACACTGGGGTCTTCTTCCACTGCTTTTCACTATATTCCTTTAAGACAGGGTCTCTGTTTGAACCAGAAGCTTATTGTTTGAGCTAGACTAGCAAGCTCTGGGAATCTGCTAGTCTCTACTCATCAACACTGGGGTTCCAGACACGCAAAGCCACGCACAGGTTTTTATACAGGGGCTAGGGATTTGAACTCAGGCCATCATGCTTACAGAGCACACATTCTAAGCCATGGAGTCATCTACCCAAAATGAGTTTTCTTAGGAAATTTCTAGAACAAGAAGGGACCAGAATGCTATAAGCTTACCGGTAGTCAGTTTTCTAAAGATACCTGAGAGGATGCTAAGTCAGTGTCAATTCAGATCTCTGCCACCTCTAAGCTCATAAAACAACCAATTCCTGTATCATCATTAAGGTTTTGAACCCTATGAGTTTTAAAAGCTAATAACAGATGTTAGCTCCTGACAAAGTCTAGGCCAAGTGTTATATAAGTGGTGTGTATCTGCAGATATTCTCATTAATGCAAGAGTCATGCAAGATGGTGCTTCACCCAGCTAAGCCAAGGTTTAGTCACTCCCCCCACCCCTCACTGAATTAGTAGATTTTCTTAAATACCATTAGAAACCAACTGTCTCATTCCAACATTTCTTGTTCTTTACAAATTACAAGTATACAAAAGTTATCTGAAATAAAGCCACAATCTAGAATAAAGAAAGACTATCCTCCAGATTTCATAGCCAGGCTCAATAAGCTTCTCATATTAATTCTAGGAAAAACAGAACAGACGGATGCTATAGTTCAAAGTCAGCCGGTGTAAGCTGCTGCAGCTGCATGTCACTCTGATTCAATGACACTGCCATCAAGTTCTCACTTTCAGCCCCAGCATTAGCACTCACCTTCAGCGATATATCAGTCCAGTAAATTCTGTTGTCGGTGACATCAAAATCCAAAGCAGAAGCTTCTTTGACACCAGTGAGAGGAATGGCCACATTATTATTGTTTGTTTCCAAAGATATGCGTCTGATATCTGCTCTCCGCGAAAACAGAAGGAAAGCCTCAGGAACAATGCAGGTCTTCATGTCACTGATGAGCTCAAAGCCAATGGGACAGGCACATCGAAGTCCCTGAGGCCTATAAAGGCAAAGATGGCTGCATCCTCCATTTGCCTCAGCACAGGGGTTGGAACCTAAAAGAAAAGTATGTGACAAAAGGCACAGAAAAACACACACATTCACATAACCAACACAATGACAACCTATGGGTGGGTACATAACAGCACACTGTGAGGTCAGAAGACTAGGCAGACACAGTAAAGACGATCACTTCAAACATCAACAATTCACCTCTATGCTTTACAAGCTGCTGCCTGCCTCTCTTCATCTTTTCTAGATCCAGTTTCCATTACTAAGAGATTCTGGAATGACTCACCAATGACTCTGTGAACACTTGTGGCCTTCAGTCCCATGAGGTCAGGCAGCTGGTCTATGATAACCTCCCTTTCTGCACTTCGTTTGTGTACTCTTTCGATGCTCCGCCGCTGCCAGTCAGTCCAGTAAACATAGTCGCCCAGCAGGGTGAACCCGAATATGTGAGGGATTTTGTCTTCCACTAGCACTCGCCTCCCAGTGCCATCGGTATTCATAACCTTAGTTTATGGTGGAAAGGAGGATTAGGTCAGTACTTATCCTGTGAATGTGTGTAAAATGAAAACTCCTGCTGAGAAAATGCGTCACAAAACACACAGTGATTCTATGAGAATATTTTCAAACACTCATCTTAAGTCCATGTTTGCCTCTTTTCCTAATTTCTTATTATTCTTCTCTTAAAACTTTTTGGGTAAGCTTAGATTTATATGAAACTCTTGCATTGAATGACTATCAAAATTAAACATAAATTATCATTAACTTTTATCTCCATATTTTTCTCAGATTATAAAGCAAATAACACACTATTTTGTTTTACAATGTTTTATTTCATCCTTCAGAGTCTGGCTTTTTTCTAAGGAAACTAAGATTCATTAAAGTCACATCACTTGTAAAGAAAGTTAATGCTTCTAAGTTTATTATTTAAATAACAACCACCAGCAAAAGTTTGATAAAAGAGTAAGCTGTCTCAGTAAATCACTCCTAAGGTCCTTATGAAGGAAGGAAGGAGGGAAGGAGGGAGGGAAGAAGGGAAGGAGGGAGGGAAGTTAAAAAAGGGACATGGTGGAAACAGGAGGATGAGAAGTTCGAGGTTCTCCTCGGACTACATAACAACTCAGGCTGACACAGGATATCTGAGACAGGAACAGTAAAGGGGTGGGGTATTCCAAGTCACTTAGCACTGCAACTGTCTACATGGGCAGCCAGATGCTGCCTTTTTTATCTTCTCTGAAAGTTCACACACATTTGCTGAACTTCCATCAAAGAAGTCTAGCACTTGGAAATTGATCAAACAAAACTCTGCTGTGTCCTTGAACTATCACTTGCAACTTTCAATAATATGATATATATCTAATGAAAGAAATTAATGCTTATCTCTATCAGATATAATGGGATTATTAGACAATTGCACGTAACAGTAAACAACATTTTTTGAAGATCAAAACCTAAACATTATTCCATGCCCTTCATGAAACACTTATTGAAGTTACATTTAATTTGAAAAAAAAAAAGTTTAAACATTTAGGATTATTTACATTTTCTTTCAATAGATCATTCTTAGATCATATTTGTGTGTTATTTTTCAAATATGTCAGTGTCTATGTGTGTATGCGAGCACATATGTTTGAGCACATGCATGCATGTGACCATGGAGACCAGAAGAGGATGTAGGATACTCTAGAACAGGAGTCACTGGTAGCTGTAACCTGCCCAATGTGAGGAACTGAACTCTGGTTTTCTACAAGAGCAACAAGTGCTTTTCAAGTACTGAGCCACCTTTCTACATTAGGTATAAGATCAAAAGGTATGTGAAGGTAAAGGAGCCAGCTACTTCTTCCTGTGTCTCACATGATGTGTGCTCTAACAGACAGTGCAGGAAATGGAAGTGACTTTTAAACTGAGGACATGATGAAATGAACACTTTTATCACAAAGAAGGAAACGCAAGAGAAACTACCCTGTTTGTATGCCTGGCTTTTAAAATGTGTACTCTTAACCTCAATGCTTAGAAGTGTTTACTTTTAAACTCTTAGTTTCTCCTACTACAAAATGTGTGTTGTTCATTAGGAAAGAAAAACAACCGCTTATATGAGAGGACCAGAGGGTGTAAAGGAGTCACGGGTGGGAAGACTAGAGCTGTGGTTAGAGGGAAAAGAGGTACCTACTGTGGCTGCTATCGTCATATCTATAAAGTCTTCCTTTTCACTCTCCAGCTCTTAATAGTTTACCTAAGCTCTTAGTAGTTTGTAATACACAAAGGGTTAGAATTCACATTTTATTTTAGTGTTCTTTTTCTGAGATAGGATATCACAATATGGTCCAGAATGGTCACTAACTCAATCAAGATTTTCCTGTTTCAAAATCCTGATCCTGTTTCAAAGCCCTCTAGTGCTGGGATGACAGGGACATGGCACCATTTCCAGCTCAAATACACCTTTTTTGTGACCATAATTCTACTAAAATAGGATTGTGAGGATTGCTAGAAATTACCTGTGCAGAGCTCTCAAGACAATCCCCTAAGAACAGACAGGAAAGCTTATTTACACATCGCACTTGCTCTCACTCCTACAGTGTTACTACTTAAACCACAAACGCTGTGCCCCATCCCTAAAAATTTTAAAATCATGGCAAGACGCAATCCCTTTCCAAAGTCAGAGATAGAGGAAGAATTCTTGGCTCTATTCTTTTACTACTCTTAATTTTGACATGAAGAATCTTTCCCTTACTAGATGTCTAAACTGAAAAAGTGCCTTAAGGGACCTTACTTAAAACTCTGTCCTACTTAAGTACTCTGTACTATGCCCTCATCTTGCTAAGATTTATTTTCATGTGTAGATGTTTGTGTCTGCATGTGGGCATGTACACATTAGTGTAGGTACTCAAGGGGAACAAAGGTGTCAGATCTCCTGGAGGTGGAGTTACAGACCATTAACTTGCTGGTGCGGGTGCTCGGAACCGAACTTGGGTCCTTTAGAAGAGGAGCAAATGTAATTAACTGCTAGCCAACTATCCAGCCCCATTATGTTCCTATCTTAATTAAGGAGATTATCTGACTCTTGTTCTACCACATGTTGGAGTTGGAATCCAGGGTTTCATGCATCCTATGTTCCATCACACATTTCAAGAATTTCCTCCAACACCCCCAGGAGTTTCCCTTGTGCTTTAACAGAACATCTCAGGAAGAGTGTATACAAATGAAATGATTCTGCACATCCACCGTTAACCAGGTGTTCTTATTTTATTGTCATATTATTTGCTTATGATCTGCAATGGCCTCCTCCTCCTATTGTTAATTCTTAACTTTACCTTGTTGAAATGGATTCCAGACTGTAACTCAAATGAACTACTAAAAATGGCCTCCAACTCCTCTCTTGCTTTCCTTAGTTCCTATGCTCTTTATATTTCTTTTTAACTAATATTCAGTATTCTTAAACAACCACTGAAATTCCACCAAGCTTATTCAGAAAAATCTGATTCTACTTTTTATAGTGAAGTTGCTTTTCATTTCTGTTTATTTCACTGGTTCCTTCCTCCCCCTCCACACCCTGGTTTCATATTTTTCAAGATTAATAGATTTCAAAGATCCTGAGTCAACCCAATTTCTTCTACTAACTTTATGAGGGGAAAAAAAAACCCACACAACTTACAAGTCTTTAAGTGCTAGGTCCAGAGAGGAGGCTCTGTCAATAAAACGCCTGTCACACAAGTAAGTTTAAACACCTGAGGTGTTCCCTAGCACCCATACAATAAGCCAGGAACGGGTTAATAATCCCAGTGCTAGAGAGGCAGAGACAGAAGGATCCGGGAGCTCTATGGCCAGCCTAACCTATGAGTGAGGCTCCAGCTCAATGAGAGACACTGTCTCAAAAGTGACTGAGGAAGACATCTCTGATGGTACTGACCTGATTTCCAAATGTGTACTCATATACACCCCCCCCACACACACACCTCACCACCCCACATCCACACATACCCCACAGACGGAGAGGGAGAACCTGTAAGTTCTAGTCTAAGTTGTGACTGGGGTGTTTGTACATCTGTTTGGTCAGAGTCTCCTGTTCTACAGCCAAAGGGTCTGGAAGCCTCCAGCGTCCTGCCTCAGCCTCCAAAGTGCTAGAATTACAGAAGTGTGCTGGCATGCCTGGCTTTCTGGTTAGTTTCTATGGCAGGATTTCCACTCGCGTCTTCAGGAAAATATACTACTATCTCATCTAAAAGACATATATGAGTCCGTCATATCATCAGAGAGCATCCTACAAAGAACTAAATGTTCGCTTTTATCAAACTTTCTTATAAGCTTATGGTTCACTAAAACAAGTCTGGTTTGACTTTAGGACTTGTTCTATTGCTATCTTAAATCAATTATCTTGTAATTTATACATTTAATAAATTACACTGATTTGCTAATTACAAAGTTATCCACCCTATTAAAATGAATTTGCTGGTCTGAAAGTACAAATGAGATGACTAGTCCTGAATGTTGTAAAATAATATTTATATTTTTACTTCAAAAATATTAAAGGATCTACCAATTCTTTTCTTTGAGCTCTACCACCCTGTATCATATCTGTTGTTCAACTGACTGAAGAAACAGCTTAAATGCAAGATGGCTGAGGGCTGGGGTGATGACTGTCAGTAAAGTGACATAATCACAAGGACCTGCTTGCTCTGCCCAGAAACCAGGTAAAAGCTCAGTAGGGTGGCACAGGCTCACAAACCTAGTTCTGGGAAGGTAGAACAAGACAATTCTTAGGGCTTTCTTGCCAGGTAGCCTAGTCTACTCAGTGAGCTCCTAAGGGTCCCTGTCTCAAAAACTATGGCAGATAAACCTGAGAATGACACCTGAGACTAACTCCTAGCCTCCATATATACCCACATACACCAGCTACCCTATGCACAAAATAAAAATAAAATTTTTAATTAAGAAAATGAATGATGAATTATTGAAGGATGGAGAGATGGTGTAGGAGGTCTTTCTGTCTATGTGTTGCTTTTATTGATTAATAAAAAAACTGGCTTGGCCTGATAGGGTAGAAGAGAGCTAAGCAGAGAAAACTAAACTGAATGATGGGAGAAAGAAGGGCGAAGGGAGAAAGACACCATGTAGCCCCGCTGGAGACAGATGCTGGGACTTTAGCGGGTAAGCCACAGCCACGTGGCGATACACAGATTAATAGAAATGGGTTAAATTAATATATAAGAGTTAGCCAAGTCGGGCGGTGGTGGCGCACGCCTTTAATCCCAGCACTCGGGAGGCAGAGGCAGGTGGATCTCTGTGAGTTCGAGACCAGCCTGGTCTACAGAGCTAGTTCCAGGACAGGCTCCAAAGCCACAGAGAAACCCTGTCTCGAAAAAACAAAAAAAAAAAAAAAAAGAGTTAGCCAATAAGAAGCTAAAGCTAATGGGCCAAGCAGTGATTTAATTAATACAGTTTCTGTGTGATTACTTTGGGGCTAAGCAGCTGGGAAACAACAAGCAGCCCTCCTTGCAACAGAGATGGCTTGGTGGTTAAGAACACTAGCTGCTCTTCCTAATCCCAGCACCAATAAAGCAGGTCACAACCCTCTATAACTCCCATCCCGGGGACCTTCATACCTTCTTATGGGCTCTGTATGCACCAGGCACGCACATGAAGCATGTACTTACACAAAGGCAAAAAATTTGTACACATAAAATAAAAATAATATTTTTTTAAAAACTGGATGACTAGGTATGAATCTGGATAATAAACTAAAAATAAAACCAAAATTAAAAAAATTAAAAGCAACAATTAAAACTTACTTTTAGCTCAAATAATTCCACATCTTCTATTTAATAACTACCATTTTTCAAGTCCTCCGCTCTCTCTTTTTATTTAAATCTCAAGTGACAGCAATTAAATAGTGACAGAAACAGACTGGGTTCAGATTCTCTACCACTCACTGGGTAACAAGTGAATGACAATGATTAAAATAATATTAAATATACGACAGTGTTACATGTACAGTAGGTGCTTTGAATGATAGTTCCTACTGGTTAAAATTTATTTTACTGAAATTCTTTAATACCTAAGTATAAAAGATAAAATTAATCATTAAAATGTAGCTTTATAAAATAAAAATAAGACATAAGTATAAAAGAGTATGTGGAAAGAAAACACCAAAATAACCACACTGTTAAAGGATAAAACTAGTATAGGCCTATGATGTCTTGATAGCCAGTACTTCCTAACTTCAGTCCTATTTACTTTTGCTACTTAGTGAAACTAGGCTAAAGTACACAAAGGGAGTACTTTGCCAGTTTGATGGGGTCTACTGTGACTTTTCTACCCGTATCTCTCTAAACCAAGTTTTATTAAATACAGCTAATTTATCAAAATCATCACCAAAGGCATGATGAATAAATACTAAGGTAAAGGAGAACAAGGTTTCTCCCACAACAGTAACACAAGCCTAGTCAAGGAAGTGAGATGATGTGGGAATGATTTCTTTCTAATCTGTTGCTTTCATTGGTTAATTAATAAAGAAACTGCCTTGGCCCATTTGATAGGCCAACCCTTAGATGGGTGGAGTACACAGAACAGAATGCTGGGAGAAAGAAGCCGAGTCAGTGAGTCACCATGATTCTCCCACTCCAGACAGACACAGGTTAAGATCTTCCCTGGAAGCCACCTTGTGGGCTACATAGATTATTAGTAATGGGTTAGATCAATATGTAAGAGCTAGCCAATGAGAGGCTGGAACTAATGGGCCAAGCAGTGTTTAAAAGAATACAGTTTCTGTGTAATTATTTCGGGCATAAGCTAGCCATGTGGGCGGCCAGGTGCCGGGGACACAGCCCCACCGCACCTACTACTACAGACTGGTGCTCCAACGTGGTGGGTTAAATACACTTAAAAACCTGAAAAGGCTTAAAAATAAGGGAGAGAGAGTTTAACACAGATTTTTGCTGTTTGTTGGTGGCGTGCTATAGAGAGATTTCCTGATTCGGCAATAGCAGCAGAAAAAAAGCTGTGTCATTTTAAAGCGCGCCTTCCTGGGGCTGTGCTGCCTGTGCAAACTCTGGCTTTAAAGCATTTCAATGGATTTTATGGGACTGGATGTTTCTGTTCCTGCTTGAGATCGAAAGGAGAGTGCTCTGAGACCATGCCGGTGGCTCAGCGCTCCCCGCCTACACCTGGGCGGATGGCAGAATCAGGCTCAGGCAGGCAGAAGAGCATGGCAGATTCCTGCCGCCATACAGAGACGTGTTTTCAGACTGTGCAGTGCTCTGCGTGTCAGATTTGGCTGTAACTTGGATGGAAAGAGTTTCTGTGCTGCAAGCTCAGTCTCAGAATTAAACTGCTGAGTGCGGCTCCAATGTGGACTACTGTGTGCCTGGAACTGAGCACATGGCTCAGGGGCACCAAATGGCTTTGAGGCAGGAGCGGCTCAGCTCTGCCAACTACCGTAATAACAGCGCAGTTAAGGTTTCGACTGGGCAGGACACAGGCGGTACCGTATTACCTGTACATGGTGCAACTTAAGCTTTTAAGAAGTGCTTAACATTTTAAGAAATGCTCCTGGATAATAAAAAAATTACAGATTCACAATAAAACAGATTCAGACAGACCACTAAATGAGTCACACTGTTGGATGAATGTACGTAGGCTTGGGAGAGAGAAGAAAAAGAATATAGAGAATAAAGTTAATGGTTTAAAAAAAAAAGGTAAAGTCTTTAAAGAGACAGAGTACAGATAGTTAAGAGATTAAAAGAAATAAAGAAAAATAAGCCACGTAAAAATGGAAAATTCACAGAGATTCTGGATTCTTTGTATTATTGTGTTTTCTTTAAAATTTTTGACTGTGAAGGAGCTAAGTACAGAGAGACATTTCATTCTATGGGCTGCCAAGTGGAACCAGAACGGATATCATGAGGGTATGACTTCAGAATTTGGGTCTAAGGATATGATGCTTTGGAGAGAGTCTTCTTTTGTTTTCACAGAAGATGAGACTCTATGGATTGCTTCTATCCCAATATGGTATGATAGACCATGCCCTTCTGAAAGGTTGCTGTGAACACCCCTAAAAAATTACTTCACTCAACTGCTAACTAAGATGAACCTGGCACACAGGTTACACCCTAAACGATCTGATTAACAGCGCCCCCATTCAGCATGAAGCAGTTTGGAGAGGAAAAACTGCGTCCATGTTCCCAAATATTGTTTATAAATGTTCTTTTACATTTAAAGGGGGATATGATATAGATATGAATAATTTGCATTGGTATGGATTTAAGGTCAATTTTGTTACATGTATATGTATTTCTGCTCCTGATTAAGGTATTGTGATTGTGTAGTTCATTTAAAAATGTAACATATATAGGTTGTTAATGGTTAATCATCAAAAAACAAGCTTGTAGTTATGTTAGTTAGATATTCTAGATGTGCATAGATATATTTCAGACAGGCATTCTTCATATCTTTCAAAGACTACAGAATATGGCATTTTAAATATTTTAATAATTTAGGGTTTTTCATGACAATGAGACACATCTGCTCCTGGCAGTACCAATCTACTTCAAGAGGAAGATGGGCATTGAAAAGGCTCCTTATGGAGTTTGATAGCCATTTGGGCAAGAAACTGCTCTTGCCTGGACTATTGCATAAACTGGACACAGAGA
>NW_004949097.1:640881-648929 GCF_000317375.1 Microtus ochrogaster
GGAAATGATGTGGGAGTGATTTCTTTCTAATCTGTTGCTTTCATTGGTTAATTAATAAAGAAACTGCCTTGGCCCATTTGATAGGCCAACCCTTAGATGGGTTCAGTAAACAGAACAGAATGCTGGGAGAAAGAAGCTGAGTCAGGCTGTCGCCATGATTCTCCCACTCCAGACAGACGCAGCTTAAGATCTTCCCTGGTAAGCCACCTTGTGGGCTACACAGATTATTAGAAATGGGTTAGATCAATATGTAAGAGCTAGCCGATAAGAGGCTGGAACTAATGGGCCAAGCAGTGTTTAAAAGAATACAGTTTCCGTGTAATTATTTCGAGTAAAGCTAGCCAGGTGGTGGGAAGCAGCCCACCGCACATATTACAACAGTGAGAAGAGGGAAAACCTTCAGCAAGCAGTAGCTGGAATTCATCTTGAAATATTAGAATTTTGACAAAAGATAGGTATTTCTATAAGAGAAGAATTAACGTGTGTTAAAGTCACATGGTCAAGAATGAACTTGGTGTTCTCATTTGACAGATTCCAGAGATGCTTTGGCTAACACAGAGAGACTCACACAGGAACTCAGAAACAGCATCAGGCTTCACTGCACAGGCACTAAGTGCAAGGAGAAGAGCAAATACAGAAACAATGCTTGGAAAGTCCACTAAGGAGAACGATGTAGCAAAGCTATATTTTAGGAGCCCTTATTAGTCACTGTCCACTCTATGCTAAAGTTACCTAATTTTACATACAGAATTATGGCTACCAAAATGTGTTCCATCTCTGTGACACTCATCAATAAAAATTAAAAATAAAATCTCCTATCCAAATGCTTTGGGACCAGCTGCAAACTATAATTATTTCATCTTTTTTATATTTAGAAACTTTAGCAATGTACTTCACATGATATCTCTACTTCATTGCCAGATCATACTTTTTTTCTCCCAAAAACAACAATAGGAAACCAAAACAACAACAATAACAAAGCCAGTATTCCCCCACAAATCCAGGCAAAAACCAGCAACCAAAACCACCATGGCAAGTCTTCGATATTTTATGGATATCAGAAATGTTGGTGCAGGGATCCTCAACAAAACAGATCAGATCTGGCAGACATGCTTTAAGTACCGGCAAAGGTCTCAGGAGTAAAAATCGCCAAGAAATCACATGTTTTAAAAGGGGGAGGATTTGTTTGTTATATTTAGAAAGCAACAGCTGGTGAAACAGTAACAATAAATAAAATCTTCAGATCTTTAGGAGGCTAACAGTCAGAAATTCAAGTTCCTGAAAAGCCTCAGCTAGCTTTGATGGATTTGTTCTCTGGAACACTCCTTCCAACTACCCCCACCCCACCTCTTACTCTAGGAAGCTAAGAGCTATGCTTATCTGTACAAGATGAAGGCAACAAGGTCAATCAACACTCCAGCAGACAGCACTAAGGGACGCATGGGATTTTTAAAAAGAGGACATGAAGGTAGAGGAGAACATGCTGAGATATGTGTAGGGGATTGAGAGGGGGAAGCTGGGCATGGATATGGCCAAGATACACTGTACATATGTATGAAATTGCCAAAGAACAAGAAAAAGTTCTTTTTATTTTAAGAAAAGCTAAAGAAATTTTGGGGAAGTAGGGGAAAGGAAAGAACCTCACAAGACATAACAAGTCATGTTTACTTCAAGTTAGTCAGGGTAATTAAAATATGCTAAATATTTTAACATAATTGTGTTCATATTTTCCCTAATTCCTTAAGTCTCCCTGTTCTCAAATGTTGTAGTTTTTAACAACAGAATCAGATATAAAATAATGCTATGCAAAAGAAAAACAATTCACAAGCATGAGCCAACTGAGTGGCAATCTCAACTTCTCTAATTTTTTATTTGATATTCTGGAACAATCTCTCACTATGTAGCCCACCCACCCCTGGCCTCAAACTTCAAATCTTTCTACCTCAAACTGCTGTGATTTTAAATGCATGCCACCGTGCTCATCTTCCGATTCCCAACTTTCTGGTAACCACATTTTAAAAAGTAAAAATGAGCAGATAAAACACTATATACTGGGCTGGAGAGATGGCTCAGCGGTTAAGAGCATTGCCTGCTCTTTCAAAGGTCCTGAGTTCAATTCCCGGCAATCACATGGTGGCTCAACCATCTGTAATGAGGTCTGGTGCCCTCTTCTGGCCTGCAGGCATACATGCAGACAGTAACACTGTATACATAATAAGTAAATAAAAAAAACATTATATACTTAATCTGATATAGCCAAATGTTTTTTCTCAATATAATAAATATTAAGCTTGTTAATTAGGTTTTAAGGTATTTTATTTCCATTCTAGGTCTCTTACTCTGTATTTTGCACAGGTCAATTCAGAAGCCATACTGTAAATGCTATATCCACACATCTGGCTAGTGGCTACACGCTAGATCATGTGGGATTTAAATTTCAATGAGCTGACAATAAAGCATACAAAGAATTCAGTCTTCTCCATTTTAAATTTATAACCCTGCCCTCTCCCGTACCTGTTACCAGTCAATCTGGGAGTGAGGTTGGACAAAAAAATAATAATAATAATAATACACTTTCAAATATATCTTCTTAAATCTCATTTACAAGTTTACATTTCTAAACGCTATCTGATATGTGTAAGAGTAAAAAAAAGGCCTAACTGTTCTGTTTCTTCTAATCCCAAATAGTCTTAACAGTAGAGAAACATTAAAAGAGAACTCTTCCCTTAGCTGTGCAACATTCTGGATGAGCCAAGTATGGACAGCTGGCTGGTTCATCGCTAACTTTATTCTGCTTTCCTTATGCCTGAAATTTTCCATTATGAGAAAAATGAAGGGAGGAAGATAAGGAACAAGTCCAAAGGTTCCTGAATAATAACAATAATGATAATTGCTGTGAGGAATAAATGCGCTTATCGCTTCTGTAGTTAATATGATGCAGAGAGCAATTAAAAGAATCCTCTGAAGAGATTAAAAGATCAACAGCTTAAACCAAGCCTGACTGTAAGAAATAAAATCTACAGAATGGTCCATTTCTCTGTGTAAGGGCCGATGACTACTATAACCCATTTCCTTCTGCAGAGGTGACATTCCTATTAGGAAACAATGATGTTGGATCAGCCATGCTGCCCTTGTGGTGGACAGAAACAGCATGCCAGAGGGACAACCTGCTGGTCTCCAGGAAAAACACTGTCAAGTTCTAATAGCCAAAAAAACAACAGCTTTGGATGAAGTATTAGATTTATACATATGATTTTAAGCCCTTTACACATTTAAAATAAAGCAAATCACAGTAAAAGCTCATTTGTATCTGAATCCAGAACAAATGAAAAAAATTTAGGTGATTCCAAAGATAACTTTTATACTTTAAAAACTAAGTCATCATTAATTATATCTGGCAACTCTTAAGAGTGTTTCATTGCATTACCTCAGACCAGTTTAATTAGCTAAATTGAAATTATACTTCTGTCATTTCTAAAATCTAACTCCAAATCTGAACTAGAGGCAGTCTACCACCACACTGTGGTATGAGGTATAACATTCTGAGGCATTCCCAAATCCTGCTAACCACACTGAGAACATAGGCTACAGCAGGCAATAAATGTGGGCTAACCATAACACAATGTGCACAAAGACTAGGTAATGGCAAACTTCCTATAGACATCACGTCCAGTTTTTCGGCAGTTTCATCAGCTAATTAATGTCAAGACAGACTTACCCATGAAATCCTGGAATGCTGCCAGGGAACTGCCCAAACTGCTCCTATGTAACTTCGCATGACTAGACATGTTGAGGGAACACATGACAAGCAGAACAGCTAGAATAGTGATGCTACAAGGTTCCATACTGTACACTTAAATTATGCTCTAAATCAGTGCTTCCCAAACTGTGGGTCGCCACCCCATTGGAAGCCGTCTATATATCCTGCATATCAGATATTTACATCATGATACATAACAAGTAGCAAAATTACAGTTATCAAGTAACAACAAGATAATGTTATGGTTGGGGGTCACCACCAGATTTTGATCCTACTGCATGAACTGGCTTTGTGGGAGCCTAGTCTGTTTGGATGCTCACCTTCCTAGACCTGGATGGAGGGGGGAAGATCTTGGACTTCCCGCAGGGCAAGGAATCCTGACTGCTTTTTGGACTGGAGAAGGAGGGGGAGGGGGAGTAAGGGAAGAGGGAGAGAAATGGGAGGAGGTGGAAATTTTTAATAAATAAATAAAATTAAAAAAATGTTAAGATAATGTCTGTGGTCCATGCTTTTACAACTTAAAAAATGAGGCATGTAAAAGGGGACCAAAAGTCAACTAGAATCTGGGAACAATTCATGAAACAGTGAAACGGTCTTAAAAGACTCTTGCAGCATCTATGAGTGCACACATGTAAAGAGCTGGCTAAACTGGTAGGAGTGGAGCATGTCCTTCCCTCCAGGAGAATTCAATACAGATATTACAAAAGCCCCACTAGGTTAACCTCCTGGTGGTGATTACTGCATTAGGATCATGTAACAAGGTCTTGAAAACTATTTTAAGTCTGTAACTATTCAAAACTGAGGCAGTCGAGCACAGCATACAAAATAAAAACTATGCTAGGAGTAGGGGGCGAGTACCATTCTTCTCCTTGAGCAAATAAAAGACTAACTGAACAAAAAACAACTAATATTTCTGAATTTTCAGAGAGGAGACTGGGACAAAAAGAACAAAATTTTTGGTGTAAGGACATTTTTTAGAAACAAGTAATGGCTGACTTTTTTGAGACCTAAAAACAGTTTCCTTTGGTTCAAAAGCAGAACCCTGAAAACCCAGGAAGCACATATTTCACTACCTAGAAGCTAGTGAAATTTCTGAGGTGGCATGAATGAGATGTCCCCTAATGGACATTTGAATACTTGGTCCACAGTTGGAAGCTGTTGCTCCTCCAGCATCATGCCTGTCTGCTGCCTGCTCCTCAAGACAGTGATAGACTCTAATATTTCTGCAACTCTAAGGCCCTTCCTCCTATAAGTTGCCTTGTTCATGGTATGTTATTAGCATAATAGAAAAGTAACCCAGACAACATAGAATGATTTACTTTTAAAACTCTAACACAGTAGCTAAAACACAGAGGTGGTAATACAGATCCTTACCAAGTGAGTATCAAAGCCAAGTTATCGGTGTTAGTTCAACAATTAATCTAACACATAAATGACAGATTTGCATGTGCTGGTGGTGTGCTCCTGGAGTTGGAAGCAGAGCCACACACAGGCTAAGTGTTCTACCCTTGAGCTACATTCCCAGCCCTTTAAGTTTGCATTATCACACTCTACAAGTGTAAACTTTTGTATTATAGACCACATTTGAAATAAAATAGTGGGA
This sequence comes from Microtus ochrogaster, assembly GCF_000317375.1. Classification (NCBI taxonomy): domain Eukaryota; kingdom Metazoa; phylum Chordata; class Mammalia; order Rodentia; family Cricetidae; genus Microtus; species Microtus ochrogaster. The sequence continues at coordinate 646,245 of NW_004949097.1, forward strand.
AGGGGGCAAGCTGAAGAATCCTATAAAAAAAAGAAAGAATCCTTTTTATTCCCCATCACAGAGAACTTTCAAAATGAACAGAGATGAAATCTTTAAATAGTTGATAACTATAAGCTGATGTAAGAAGTCAAAACTCATACATCTGTTAACTACTCAGTCTTCAGCAAACTCGTTCTCAAAAAGCTTCCAAGCAGTGATCCTTTGCCATTACTTTCTCACCTACCCTTTCCAATCCTTGTAAAGACAGTAAAAACAAAATATCAATGACCTTTTAAAACTACAGTAGGTTTCCATGTCGAAAAAAAGAAAAACAAAATCTTCAACCCCTACACAGACTCTATTAGTTTAAAAGAATTAATGTATTTGGCAAGCAACAAACAACAGCTTCAAACATTTAATCTACTATTTGTTAATAATGGAACAGACTATATACAGGAGCTGTAAAATTCTCTCCTCTGGGCATGACATGGCCATTGCAGTCATGAATCAGAGCAGCTATGATTACCCACAGGAGATCCTCATTAACATTCCATGGGTGGGAGGGGCTTGCTAGGCTATGGGGGGCTCTCACTAGGCAATTAAGGAAGGAATCATGAGTTAATAAGGCACTAAAGGAAATGGGGTACATGAGTCGTCCCAATTCCACCCCAAGAATACGTTAAGTGGTTGGTAATCATTTTGGCAGAGACTCTTCTTTGGTGGTGTTGCCTATAAGCTACCCATGTTCCCATAGGTGACTCCTCAACCATGTTTCTGTAAGTAGCCCAGGTTAAACTCACAAGCTCACCAAGTTAGACTTGAAAGAAATCGTTTCCTCAGTCTGTCCCTGGCCTACTATCTGGAGAGAATGACCTCTGGTCATACCTCCCCAAGAGAAGGTGGACAGCTTAGCCTGGAAGATCCTTTCAGAACACCCGAGTTACTAAAGAGCTGAAGTGCCCAACAAACTTCTTTATGTTAACAGTGATTAAATGCAGCAAATAAAAACCTAAAGTATATGCCATCTGTCTTCCAAATTCCTTTTAGAAATATTCCCAAGGCAAAGTAAATTCTCTTTCTTAACCTAAGCGACAGTTAAGATAGTAAACATCAGAAATATTACACCTAAAAAAAACCAACCTTATCTTTTATTTTGTTCAAGGGGTTTTATTGGCTAAAATACAAACACTAAAGGTCATGTAAATTATCTAAGGTCACTCACTTAAATATAAAGATAAAAGATGACAATAAGGGTCAGTATTGTAAAGTGATTTGAGGTTGTGAGTCTTCACTGCAAAACGCTGATGTAAACTTGAAGGTGATGGAGGAGGGTCATCTGTCTATTTGTTACTTTCATTGGTTAATGAAGAAACTGCCTTGGCTTTTTGATAGGGCAGGATTTAGATAGGTAGAGTAGACAGAACAGAATGCTGGGAGGAAGAAGGCAGTGAGGCAGACACCATAGCTCTCCTTTCCAAGATGGATGCAGGCTGAATCTTTCCCGGTAAGCCACCACCTCGTGGTGCTACACAGATTATTAGAAATGGGTTAAGCAAGATGTGAGAATTAGCCAATAAGAGGCTGAAACTAATGGGCCAGGCAGGGTTTAAATGAATAGTTTCCATGTTGTTATTTCGGGTATAAAGCTAGCCATGCAGGAGCCGGGCAGGATGAAAAGCAGGCCTGCTCGCCTCATCACTACATGAAGGCACACTCTGTCTTGTAAGAAAGTAAGTTAGGGGCTGGAGAAATGGCTCAATGTTTAAAAGCACTGGCTATTCTTCTGGAGGTCCTAGGGGCTGGAGACATGGTTCAGCATATAAGAGTGCTGGTTGTTCTTCTAAAGTTCAATTCCCAGCCACCACATGTTGGCTCACAAACATCTATAATGGGATCTGATGGCCTCTTCTGGGATGCAGCATTCAGAGCACTCATATGTATTTTAAAAAAGGAAAAAAAAAAGTATGATAGTAAAACCAGTACCCCTTTCTCCTGGGATTCCAAAGCCCTGAAAGTGGCCAGTGGCTCACAGTCTAGTACATACTAGGCAAGTACTATACCACTGAGCTATGCCCACAATCCAGAAATAAACTACTTTAAAAATAGGAATGAAACTAAAAACATCACTATACTTATTAAATGGTTTTATATTAAACACAAGATACAAAAATCAAGACAGCAGAACGTTTTTTAAAATGGTCTAACAACAGGCTACTAAAACGCTGTGCACCAAGCTGCATTAGATTATTCTGAAACTGTAGAGGTGAAACTGTCCAAAGTGCTAACTTTGTGAATACAAGGTTTGCTGTGACAGTTCAGGAGAGTGGCATTACACCTATCGCTGGGGCTCTTTATATACTTGAGTACAGACTGAGTGCACAATGAGACAACGGAGTGGTTGACGAAATGTTCTGGCTTCTGTAGGTTATAACACATTAAGTAACATTTCCTCAACTGTTAAATCAACAAATATTCAATAGGAGTTCACAAATCCCTATATATCCCTTAAAAGACATTGCTTGAAGAATCTAATGACAGAGTTTATCAATCCTCCTCCTGTGATCAGATGTCAGGAAGATATGAAGGAAAACATAAGTTCACAAACATACACACCGAGCCGGGCGGTGGTGGCGCACGCCTTTAATCCCAGCACTTGGGAGGCAGAGGCAGACGGATCTCTGTGAGTTCGAGACCAGCCTGGTCTAC
>NW_004949097.1:649029-653787 GCF_000317375.1 Microtus ochrogaster
AAAAACAAAAACAAAAAAAAAAAACCACACACACCGTGTGGTGAAGAAGTACAAACAGGCAAAGATGCAGGAATTTAAACACACTAATCTCAAAGATGTCTCAAACTGAAAGAATAATCAATTCTAAATAATGAAGTTATAAACTGGCAAAAACTTAAAAGGAAGGACTTGTTGACACTTGGCACATAAAATCAATAGCTTTCTCTTTATAAAACATAATTATATTGTTATAATTATTAATCTTAGAAATCAACAACAAAGAAAAGCAGTATAAACAGAACTATGGGTATTCTGACAGAATTTCACATTATGTAGGCTAGAAATGCAAGACAAAGAAATTCCTTTAAAAATAAATCGGAATACTTGGAAAAGAATTTTCCTTATAAGGGTATTGATAAAACAGAGGAAGTTGTCATCAGAGGAAAATGTAGCCCAGCAATTTCAGGTTCAGAATATGAAACAGAACATTCACCAACTGCCAAGTTTTCAACAGAGACAATAATACCTCTTTATTCTAAACTACTCGGTACGGAAGGCTCTAATAATCTCCGCCTGTCTCTCCCAAAACGGTGCCACATATAATCAGATCTGGACTACACAACCTACAGATTCTACTGTATTATCAAAGTAAAGGACCTTACAGTAAGAGATTTATAACAAATCTACATGTGTTCAAAAAGACAAGATCGTTTTAGCTGTAATTACCAAGTGCTGTTACACTCTGAGTAGAAGCTCAGAACTAGCAGAGGGGACAAATAAAAAGCCCAGTAAAAACTGTGAAGAAATTTTAGTTACATTATTATTATTTTGATAAAAATGATGAAAATTTAATTTTTTAATTAAATAAATATACAACAAGAAAGCATCCTCAAGAACACACAACTTAACTGGATAGGGTGATGTACTCTCGTAGTCTCCCAAGGGAAGGGAGGAGACCAAGGCAGAAAAATGAGTTTGAGGCCAGACTAAAAAAAGGAGTGGGGGATAACAGTACTTTCTTAATTTTATACTATGCAAGGATTGCTTTAAAGCATCAATGACAGGTCTTTGCTATTAGTAAGCAGTATTGCAGGTGCTAGGTACAAACCATGTTTGGGGCAGTGACACCTGACCAAAAACATGAATGTTGTCAAAAATATAATCGTTTTCCTATAACTATAAGGTCATATAAAAGAGAAATATTTTTGAAATCTCCCTTACCAGAAAAACTAAAACTTCTTTTTGCTAATACAAGAAGCCATAAAACACTATAGTAAAGACTGGGAGCCTAAGGAACAAAGCATAAACGCTATCGAATGTCTGCCCACAAGATGACGGCAGCATTCCCATGCACTGCAGAAACAGCAGGACAAGCACGAGCTTGCACCTTTAAACACCACCCACAGCTACACAGCCACAGCAGCTGCTGAGCTAAGGGAGACTATCCTCACCTACACATCTTTATATGGAAGAAGTATGGCGCCAGTTTTCTTTAAGTGACATCATTAACAACATTGTGTCCTGCCTGTATCTGTAGACGCCAATTCTAAGTGTCATGACATCATTAACAACATTGTGCCCTGCTTCTATCTGTAGACACCAATTCTAAGTGTCATGACATCATTAACAACATTGTGTCCTGCCTCTATCTGTAGACGCCAATTCTAAGTGACAAGAAAATCTAGCCTACCTTTCTACAGCTCTGTAAGAAAGAATCTAGTCTGAGTTAGAATTTCCATGCTTTCCTTCATTGCTCTGAATTCCTAGTCAACTCAACACAACCGGCACCTGCCACTTCAACAGAAAGAGAAGTAGCTCCAAGCCCCACCCACTGAGGAAGCAAAGGCCTGCGCATTCTGAATACTTCTTTGTCCCCCACTCACAACACAAGAAATTATTGTGCTACAGAATGATTTACCAGATAACTATCTTTTCTTCTCAAGTGTACCAGAAATATTTGGTCTTCAGAAGCAAACAGGGCTACCATAGTCTGATATTCCCTTACAGTCCCAGGAGTGAGCAGCCCCACCCCTCAGTATGACAAAGCTGGGAAGTTTTCTTGAAAGAAAAGGATTAGAGGGATCTTATCATCCATACTATGGTCAGAAAAGCACCCAGAAACTTCTGCTATATAGCAAAAATCTAACACTTAAATTTTAAAATTACAGACCTTCCTCAATTTTTTCAAGTTTAATATTATCTGCCTATTGCCAAGTACACAGAGATGGAAATGCTGGGGGCATAGGCTTCCATAATGACAGCTAGTCTCAGGATAGAAAATGGATGCTTTTCCTCCTCAGATTATACAAGATGAAGTGCTGTGCTTTTACAACTCAGTCTGCTATCCATTGACAACTTTACACATTAAAGGGGGGGTTAAGGGGGATTAAGAAGGAAGATGTAGTGACACACTTTAGTCCCAACCCTCTGAGGCTAAGGTACTAGTACTATTCACTGCAGCCCAGGACAACAAAGCTTGGGCAACACAGCCAAGATCAAAGAAAAAAAAAAAAAAAAAAAAAAAGGAAAGGAAGAAGGCAGCAGAATAAATAGGAGTAGCTGTTGTGTTCTAGATGTGTCTGAAAAGAAAGGGCAAGAGCCTCAACATCTAACTTGTGAAAGCACATCAAAATTTCCAGAGCAAAAAGAGGAAGCCTTTCTGTAGTTCCCTGAGAGTAAATTTATCACTGTCCGGAGGGGGGGGGGGGGAATGGATTGCACAGACAGACACACACACATCCCTTCTTGAGGGAAAGGCAAACAATTAGCATCTCTGTGCTAGAAACCAAAACTTTGTGCATGTTAAGCAAGGGGACAAATAATACCACAGGCACAAAGAAGTAGTGAAGGAAAAGGGACAAACAATTCCATCATCTACACAATAAATTCTATTTAATCAATTATGATGTACTCACTTTATGAATAAATTTTCATGTCTCTATTTGAAGGCCCCTCAACTACTTGTGACTCTGACTAAATTTATGTGTCTAAAATAATATACCTGAAAGTGGGAAAGAGAATACCATATTCTCAGTAAGAATACCTTTCTTTCCATGTCAATCACAATAAACTAAAAAAGACAAAGCCAAAAAGAAAAAATCTTTTAAAAGGTGATAATAAATCAAACATTTTCCCCCTGTGTAAAATCTCAGGACTTCCTCTAAGATCCATGAGCATTTAGCTGTTTTCCTAACATCTTCATGTAGGGAGAGTGATAGATGGTCAAGCAAACAAAGCTAGCAATCTGTCTGAAACACGAATCTATCACCTCTGGCATACTAGCACTCCCCTCCAGCTGCTGAAGATCCAAATACTAATTTGGACTGGGATGGGGGTGGAGCACTGAAACTCTAGCCAAGGAGAAACATTACAGTTAGGCCATACAAAACTTTCTGTTAATGGAAACCAGCTGTAAGGGGAAAAAAATGTAATTTCTAATATTTGTGACTGGTGATGTATTAATGGGTTTCTTTAATTTCAAGTTTCCATTCTGGAAGGAAGGCCCTTTAATTCATTATTCCCTGAGTATCCCTGGCACTCCTCAGAATCCCCTTTCTAAAATAACTGTCCCACAGTCCAAACTCCATATCCGTAAGGTATGTGCAAGGGGCTATCTATAAAAATTTTTTTTGCCAAAGCCATTCCTTATACAAAAGCCACAAATCCCCAAAAGGACAACCTAATCCACACAATCCACACTCAGTATCAAGGGTGTGCCATTTACAAAACATTCTGATAAAATACTTACTACTGATTGTTTTCACCATAATTCTATCTCCCACAAACTTTATTCTACCACTTGGCAAATCTTCCCCCCCCCCCAGGATTTGGTTAACTATTTCTACTATACAGTCCACAAATCAATTTAAAACTTCTTTTAACGTGGTATGGTTGGCACATGCCTGCAATCCCAGTACTTGGGAAGCTAACACAAGAAATTATGGGTCTGAGACTAGCCTGATCTATGCAGTGAAACCACATCTCAATAAACAAACAAAATTTTTATTTTTATGTAACAAACTGAATATTCCACTGCCAATTCCAAACAAAAAACAACAAAAAGTTACATACACACACACACAATATCTATACAGGTAAATAGGTAGGTAGGTAGACAGATAAGACAGACAGATAAGATAGATATTGTTTTCTTGTATGGGTCTTATATAATTTTGGTTTATGGAAACTGGTTCTAGGAAACTCAGGTAGCTGCTTTACCCAAAATAAAGAAAATCATTTACAAAAGCTGTTAAGACCAGAAACACTGGAACACACATTTCCTATACCAACACAACTCAGAGGTGCTAGGATTAAGTGGAACACATCCATTATCCCTAGAACTGTGAACTGAGGAAGACTTCTGGGAATAATATCCTGGAATCCCAGATGATTGTTGAGAGACTATGAATCAAACTCCTACTCACCCAGAAATCATTTTAACAATGGTCTCAATTATTTTTTAAAATGACAGAAACAAACAAACCTCAATTTTGTCTGTTTTGGCATCTCCCCAGTATATTGTGCCTTCATCATAATCCAGAGCTAAGCCATTTGGCCAACCAAGAGAAGTGTTAACAAGAACTACTCGGTCAGAACCATCCAGAGCAGCTCGCTCGATTTTCGGGGTTTCTCCCCAGTCAGTCCAATACATGTACCTATAGAAGCACATAAAAAATGAGCTGAAAGTATAATACTAAAAGTGAAACCCATTCCATATATTACATTATCATCATTCAATGTGGAAGGAGGGAAGGAAAGAGGAGGGGAGGGGAGGGGAGG
>NW_004949097.1:653912-680705 GCF_000317375.1 Microtus ochrogaster
GAGGAGAGGAGAGGAGAGGAGAGGAGAGGAGAGGAGAGGGATTACTAATATAAGTGCTTCTTACCCAACCATGGGATCTAGCACAATAGCCCGGGGCTCCTCTAAGTCCTCTGAAATCAGAATCTTCCTCATGGTCCCATTGAGCCTTGTCACCTCTATCCGATCAGTGCCAGTGTCTGTCCAGTACAGGTTTCTTGCAACCCAGTCAACAGCAATACCATCAGGATGGACGATCTGGGCAGTGACCACAAACTGACTACCAGATCCATCTATGAAGGAACGACGGATGGCCCTCACTTCATCATCAGTCCAGTAGATATAGCCTTCTACAGGGTCATAGTCTATGGCGATGGCATGCCGGATGTCTTCCAACTGCAGGACAATGTCAGTAAAATCTGGTGTATCCAAAGAAATGCGCCTCAAGTCTGTCCGTCGGGCTAAGAGCAATAGTTCAGTGGCACCTAAAACAACAAAGTAAAATCAAGCAATCATTTGAATGTCACAGGCAAAGTTTAACCCATCTATATAAAGCACGTAGAAGTCCTCAGGAATTGGAATTAACTGAGTTTATTCTGCTCTCCCTAGAGTAGAACTAAAACGTGATACTGTGAAACAGAAGTCAGTGCAAACTCCGTAATGGCTAACTCTCCAAATCAAGCTGCAATCCACACTTGCTGATTTACTGGATAACCCCTGGATAAAGGTATGCAAAAGTAATCAATCATCATTTCATTTCTCATAGCTAAGCAGTAATGGAGGAAGAAATTTGTAGACTCCAGAGCTTTTTTCAAGAAGCATGTTTTAGAGGTCCAGAAGGGTTGGGGGTGTGGACTGCTTGCCTTATAACCATAAAGACCCAAGTCTCACCCCCTCAGCCCACAGACAAAAGCCAGCCATGGTGGCAATGCACGAGCAATCCTGGGAGAAAGGCAAAGATAGGTAGATCCCTGTGTCTCATAGGGCACAGGGCACTTGGCAAATTCCATGCCAGAGACCTACCTCCAAAGGGAAAAAAAGGGGGAGGCACCTGGAAAGCGACACTTGAATTTGTTCTCTGGCCTCCATGTACACCTGTACACATGAACAGACATAGGCATGCAAAAGTGTGCTCGTAACATGTGTGCACACAATGATAAAAAAAACTAGGATAAAATGTTAAAAACTGAATTCTGAAACAGAAGAATGTTACGGCACATAAACTGTCTCTCTGTTAAAGAAACACAGAGCAATATCCAACAGCACTGTGGACAAGGGAAGCTGTGGAGAAGGGAACTTAAGAAGTGCAACAGTGGTTAAGAGTATTTGAGCCAATAAAATCTGGTTCAAGTAGGGAAACAAACTGAGAAGAAACACAGTCACTGTAAACCTAGATTCAGCTAAATATAAAAATTAAGGATAAATATAATATTCTGGAAGGTACTAATCATAAAGTATTCAGTAAGTATCATCAGCTAATATATCATTAAAAATAAAGACAGAGTTATAAATCAAAAAAAAATTTAAGTTTTTCAAGACAGGGTTTCTCTGTGTAATAGTTCTGGCTGTCCTGAAACCAGCTCTTATAAACCAGGCTGGCCTTGAACTCAGCGATTGGCCTGCCTCTGCCTCCCGAGTGCATGCGCCATCACCACCTGGCAAATTTCTGAAATTCTTACATAGGATCCAATGAAAACATAATTAAAAATAAAAATATTAAGCTTAATATTTTTGTTTGTTTTAATGTTCAAGTAAAACACCAGCAAAATAATCATCTAAGGACTAATAAAAATAATATGTAAACTGTCAACTGAATGAGCAAGGAGAAAAAAAAATCCCAGCTAAAATGTGTGTAAAGAAATACTAGCATATAAATTTAAATATGAATTTGGAATCATAGCTGCAAAAGCAAGAAGAGAAGAGAACAATTTCAGCATCAGCTGTCTGAGTGGAGGGCCGACTATACATGAACGCTAAACCGGAGAGGATGAAACACAAACGGTAACTGCAGGCACAGCGGGAACGATGCTGCACACTCACTGCCCATGCTAACTGACAAAGACAGATCAAACCTTACAAAGAATTCACAGAACTATTAATTTGAGCAAGATAATCAAAACAATATAGAACTTCAGACTATTAGGTGCTAAATATGCACCTGGAACTCAGAACTGCTTAAACATGTACATGTACACTGTGAAGAAGACAAACTTCCACTGCTGAAATAAATCCTCGTTTTCAATGTCAAGGTACATTTTTAAACAGAAAAGTAATGCTACAAAAACCCTTTTGTTTAAGTTGAAACCGAATCACTGTTTACCATGGAAACCATCTGACAAGAGTCAGCCAGCTTCACCTTTGACTATGAGGATAATTTATCAACGCCAACTCATAATAAACATCCACTAAATTGACTCAATTCCATCTCACTGACTCGCTGACCTCCTTGCCAGGAGCTCTCTAACATGCTCTGGAAGAAAGGCGCCAGGCTTTCCGAGGAAGATAAAGAAGCCGCTCCACATATAACAATTTTCTTACCAGATCCTGCTTGTTGCCAGAGAATGGTGACCCATAGGAGTAAGAATGAAGAATAACATCCTCATTAAGACAAAAAGTGCTGGTGTTCTCCCAAACTAAAAGCCCCTTGCAATGTCCTAAGCCTGTGCCCTTCTCCAACATGTCCTCTATCTATAGAGAATTAATAAGAGTGAGAAGAAAAGGACAAGAGGACCATCTGAGTTAAAGAAAAAAAGTTACTTTAATAGTACAATGAGGAACTTTTTCTTAAGGTACTTCTTTGTCATTAAAGGGCACTCAAAAATATCTTTTAATAGTTTAATAGAAAACTTTACCTATTCCATTTTATTCTTCACCAATAAAAGTTTAATAATTTTCATTTAGTTCTTTTTTATTTACTGGTGTTACCTAAGTATTATGAGATTTCAGTGGCTATGAAATTTGCCAAGAGAAACAGTACCTGTTTGTCAATTTGTTTTTTCCAAAAACACAATGTTTCTTAAGTACTAAATAAATAACATAAAAAGATGCCACAAAACATAAACCACCTCTGCTAGCAGCCACCTGAGTGACTAGTCTCCCAAAGCACTGCCAAAGCTAGAGTTTACCAAAGAAATACAAAGTTGTTCATATAGAATCCAACTGCTCTCAGGATTTTTTTTTCTCACTTGAATAATAACGATCTTACCATCTTTGCAGGTTTTTCCATTTTCCAGAAGCCTGACCCCAGTTGGACAAGCACACTGATAAAAAGGCTTGATTGGAGACATCAAACACAAGTGGGAACAACCACCATTATCAATTCCACATGGATTTGTAGCTGTCAAATATAAATCACACTGATTAATACCAATGATTAGGGATGACCTCACTCACTCTGGATACACAAAGGTTAACAACCATAACATGAGCAACTGTGATAAACCAAAATGACTACCAAATTTCCTCCAGGTGCTTGACTACCAACCATCTGTAAGGAAAGGAATTAATTAGTAAAAACTTAGTGGGTTTTTTAATCCAAAGAGAAGTAACTAAGAAGAAAAGCAGAAGGTCTTTGCCCTAATGGAACTTAAAAACTTATTAGTGAGTTAAAATAATAAACTATGGAAATGGAAAGAAAACAAGGAAGCTAAATATTATATTGCACATTTCAACTAAAAGAGGGTGGACAATCAATGAGGAATTAATCTAAGTGTTTAAAAAGCTGGGAGGAAAATCTTCACAGAATGCAGGAGGCCCAGCAGGCGCCCTGAAGGACAGGAGGGGTCATTCTGAACATGTTGGGTGTGGTAAAAAGCCTTCAGAATAAAAACTTGGAAACCAGGCACTGGGAAGCAGCAAGGAGAGCACTGTTGAACAGAGGCTAAGATTCCTGTAGACGGGGGGACATCAAGAACGGGAACATGCTGGGGCAGAGGGTATGAAAGCCAAGAAATACAATTAGAATTTTGGAAAGCCATCCTTTGGAATGAACAAGATGAAAAAGACAAATTCAATAGACTACAGGAGGGAACGTGGAACACAGAAAGACAGGCACAATGACACACACCCCAAATCCCCCACTAGGAACTGGAGCTCAAGGTTAGTTCACAGTGGAACTGGGGGAAGGGCAGTGTAAGATATGTGGGATCCTGTTTCCATTCTTATTTTAATTTTTTAACAGTCTGAGTTGTAGTTTAATGTTTTGAGTAGTTGTCTAGAATGTACAAAACCTAGAGTCAGTCTGTAGCACTGCAAAAAAGAGAGAGAAAGCAAGAATAAGAGACAGAGACCCCCAAAAAGAAAAAGCCAAGCTATGAACACTGTAGAAATGGATATATTCAAATAACATTCATGGAAATATCAATATAGAATAGAGAGCATCCTCAAAGACCTTGAAAGAAAAAAAAGATAGAGAGCAATACAACATAAGACATAAACATAAATCATCAAAAATAACTAATATTCTCAAGCCAGTAAAACAAAGGATCAACTATGTCATTTAAAACAAGGTTTGGAGACTTTCTGAGGACTAATCATGAGAATACAAAGTTCACAAAGGACTACATAAACATTTTATTTTTACATAGATTAACACATCTATTTTAAAATGCTTTTATGATCTCAGTCATCAAACTCCAATGTAACACATTCAATATTTGATTAAATCCCCCTAACTGGAAAGAACTAGTATCAAACAACTCAAAATCCAAGCACTCTTCCTTCTTGGCTATGGAAAACTATTTGAAATATACTCAGACACACAGCAGACATTTATTTACAGACAAGCCCCAAACATTTACCATTCTCTCATAAAATCCAAATCCATGCCTCTCCTACAAGGGGTCACTGTCAGCAGACACAGCCCCATGTCTTTGTAAAGGGTAACCAAAACCAGAAGCAAAGTTAGAAAGAGAAACACATAGAGGAAGAGGAGGAATGCAGATGAATGCTCAAGCAGGTGGTTTATTCAGCACACTTAGGTGCTGGAATTCATTAGCTGAGTTAAGAGAGGCTTCCTATTCAATCAGTATTCTTTTTAGCACACTCACATGAACACATCGGAACAGTAAAAAAAAATATGAACAAGAAATGCATTTATTTATAAACTTAGCATTCTTAATTTTTTTGTTCATTTCTGTTTGCCACTTCTATTATCCCAGCCCCAAATAAAAGACAAGACATTATGTGTTAAAAGGTATCACGCAACAAGGTTTAGACTGGTGTAATAACCTGAATTGTTTGTATGCTCTTCCCTTTCAGTCTTCCACTGCATTTGGATATGCCCCTCCTCCCCGCCAGGGCCTCACTAAAGCCAGACATCAGACTGCTGCAGAGCTCTTCCAACCTGGAATTTCAAAATCCAGATCACTTACCATTTGGCTGCCTCTGTTGGCTGAAAGCATGTATATCCATGGGAGAGAAGATGTTAGAATGGATTTCACGCAGACCCTCGCCAGTATACTTGTTGCAAGCCAAAATAGAATGTGTATTCCAGTCAGTCCAGTACAGTGTGTCCTCAAATAACGTCAAGGCAAAAGGATGTGGAAGGGAACCTTTAACCACTGCCTGCCTATTAACACAAAAAGAAAAACTCAAACTTCTAAAATTTTCTTTTATGACATCATCATCACTCAGCAATAAAGTGAGTCAACACATATACATACTAAGGAAGACATATCTGTAGGTTAAATCCATTTATGAAAAAAATTCACATATGTTTTCAAGTTGTCAAAAACCCTAACCAAACATTCAGAATGGTCAGTCTTGGCTTAGCAGTAGGCCAACTAAATCACAGGACAGAGAAGCCCAAATTTTAAGGTTGCTGTCCGTCTCCCTTCTCAGCAACTACCTCTAGACTCACATTTTCTATTCTTTCATGTAATTAACATCAGCAGGGAAAAAAAAAATAAGCAATGAGGAAAACCCCAGGGGTTAACAGTTGGCACCAGGAAGTAGATTTAAGACAACAAGAGGTCTGTCCCTCTTAATGTGTAAGAACAAAGAGCTTGAGCCTGCTTTTCAACATTATGACTTTAGTGACTACAACTGAAAACATAGACATGATGCTAAAGTGACAGACAGCACTCAGTCTAGCTCTAGAAAATTATTATCTAAGCTATTTTATTTGTTTTTATTTTACTATAACTAAACCTCTCAATTCAGACAGCTAACCATTGGCACAATATGTTCATAATACAAAACTAGAGTTTCACAAACAAAACATATTGCATAAAAAGAAAGATCCAGCTCTCAAGACACAGGACTTTGCAGTGTCAGAGCTGTTCAATTAGTAAGTGCTCTCAACAAAATGAATAAATTATGATTTCAGTCAAACAAACATTTAAGGCAATAAATACTTCGATATTTTCATAAACTGTGTTTTTCAATACTCAGCCTTGGGGAAGGAGGTGAGACAGACATGAATACATAAGCTACTGAAGAGAACAGTTCAACTTTGCATTCATAGGATGACTTCACGGTCTCTGGCAAGGACAAATGTGGGATTGTGGAAACAGTATCTGCGACACATGAACCAGTCCTGACTTAAAGTATTGCAAATTCAAGACATTTTATTTTAAAAATTAAAAACTGAGCATAAGAGGAAGGCAACTAATTCATAATTTAGAACATCATACTGACTAGTTGACCTAAATCATCAATTTTCTCCTTTCATTTCCTTATTTTTCTTGTAGACCTGGGAATTGAATTCAGGGCATGCAAACGGCAGGCAAGGGCTCTCTCTACCACTGTTACATTTCAACTATACATGCCAGCTCATTAAAAAACTAAATCTCAGGGGACGTGGCTCAGAAACAGAGCACTCACTAACACTCATAAGGGCCTGTGTTCACTCTCCACGACTAAAATATAAGCATCCATACTAATGCATGCCTTTGCTTGGTGAAGTGACTCAGGTTTGTAACCCAGTACTCCAGGCCCATCCATCAATAAATGCTACAGCTATACAAAGTATTTTTTTCTGTCCAAATTGGAATTCATCAAGAAACTAAAAACCAGGGCTGAAGAGATGGCTCACCAGTTAAGAGCACTTACTGCTCTTACAAAGGACCTGGGTCCAGTTTCCAGAACCCCTTGTTGGTTCACAACCATCCTAGTCCTAGGGATCAATTGCCCTCTCTGACTTCCATAGGCACCAAGCACACACAATGCACATACACATTCAGGCAAAACACTCACACATAAATAAATCTTTTATAAAAGAAATAAAAATGGATAAAGAACCAAGAAATTAAACTTCTTTCTCAATTTTTCATTTTCTAAATTCTTCCGCATTTTCTTCTATATAAGCATTGTGTCACGAAGCAGGCAGCTCATAGCTATAATCCTAACACTTCAGAGGTTGAGGCAGAAATATTACCACAAATCTGTGGCCTATGTAGGCAATCATACAGAATGAGAACCAACTCAAAATAAAAAAAAAATAAACAAAAACAAAAACTAGCTAAGGAAGAAATCACAAGATTGGTTAAATACCGAGCTAAAATAAAACACAAGTACAATGCATACAAATTTATGAGCATCCATCAAAGGAGGTAAATTTATAGACTACAAATGCTTAATTAGGAGATAGATGGCAAATTAACCTCCTTTCAACCCACCTCAGCCTGGAAGACACTGGAAAAGGAAGAGTACACTAAGGCAAAAAGAAGTATGGGAAGATATAACATAGAAAGTTGATTCTTTGAAAGATTGATGAAAATGCAATCTGTAGCTATATTGGCAAAGAAAAAAACAAAAGTATAAACTAAAACTGAACATCATAACTGAAAGGAAAACATACTTTAAAAAAAATCAAAAAATGTATTACAAGGAGCAACTATAAACAACTTTGTGCCAACAAATTAGTCAACTTACAGGAAATGGAAGCATTCTTAGAAAGAAACCAATTACTAATAAAAATTCATGGAGGAAGACAACAGAGATGCATAAACAAACTCAGCCAGTCACAGAATCCCTAAGAAATAGCCAGGCCCATACAGCATCACAGATTAAATCTACCAGACACTTAAGCAAGCAAGCAAACAAACAAATAAATAAGAAAAATAGATGGGCAGACGACAGAAATATTTGGTAACACACTCTGGGAGAATAAAGGTAAAGAAGACATTTCCCAACTCATTCTTAGAGGCTGGTTCTAAAGTAACAATATCACAAAGATACCAGAAAAAAACAAATATATACTAATATCCTTCATGAATAAGGACATAAAAATCCTCAACAGAACATATAAAAAGAATTATAAATCATCACTAAGGTGAATTCATCCAAGAAATACAAGCTTGGTTTAACAATTAAAAGAGCCATTTACAATGCTTATTTTTTTAAAAAACACAACCAACTATTTCTATAGATATAAAATAAATAGGCAAGATCCATAATCATTCATGATTTAAAATGAAGTCAATAAACTAAGAATAAAAGAAAACTTCCTTCACCTGAAGAAAGCACTTTACAAAAAAATCTGCGCCTAACATTCTGCTAATCTGGCAATAAATGCCTATCCTGGAAGAGCAAAAGATGTCTCTACTCTACACTGTATCAGAGGATGTAGCTAATGTGACCAAGCAAAGGAACACCCCACCCAGATGAAATAACTATGTATACAGAATATGTAGTTTTTTTAAAACCAATCTTCCCAAACCTAGTGAATTCAACAAGATTGTAAGACTAAATGATTCATCAACAAAAATATTTTGTACTTCTATATGCTAAGTAATGAAAAATAACTGTTCTAATTTTGCTACTAAAAATAATGACTAGGAATAAATGTATTTGTGTTAGTGTATATATATGTATATATATATATGTATATATATATATCATAAATTTGTAAATATACACCAATACAAGCAATCTCAATTATCGATGATTTTGTTTTTAAAATAGGTTAAGACATAATAGGGTAATAAATAAACCAATAAGATCTGGAAAAAATAATCTGGTGAAACCAGGTAACACTAAATCAGAGACCTCAGCAGGAAAAGTTAAATAAATATGAGAAACTAGCAAGAGCTCAGAAGGCTGCAGACAGAGAATGAGAAGACATGGCTTAGACAAGAAAAATGAACAAAGCACTATGGAAAGTCCATGCAAAAGCCAAGTACAAAGAACATTTCCTACATCCTAATCATCAAGTTTCAGGAGGACTAGTGTAGCAGGTTTCCCAGTCTGTTGTGCCCTAATGGTTTGTTTGCCCAAAGAAAAATTGTTATATGGAAAGATCCTTCTAGCTTTTGTTTATTTGGGAATGTTTCACTTTCTCACTCACTTTTGAAGTTTTGATGGGTATAGGATTCCAAGTTTACTTTTTTTTTTTCTTTTGGCCCTTTGAAAACTGGCCAACTGCCTTTTGGTTTACATTGTTTCTTTAAGAATTCTGCCTATTCTCTAATCAAGTTCCCTTGTACATAGCAAGTCACCTCTCTTTTTACTTTCAACATTATGTATCTTTGGCTTTTCTAAATGTGCTTATAATTTGTCTCATGCTATGTTCCTCTTGCATGAAGTTCAACAGCTTCTCAAACACTGGCACTCCTGTCTTTCTTCAGATCTGATGGTTTCCAGCAATGGTTTCTTCAGAGATTTCTCCTCTTCCTCTGGAATCTAGATGTTGAACACACTAGTCCACCCAATGAGCTCCCACACCGCCATTCCCTCTCACAGTTTTGTTTTTTCTAGTCCTCCACTTGATGCTGTTCCTTGCCCTATCATCTCAAGTTTCCTGTTTGTTTTGTTTCTGTTTTGTTTTGTTGTTTTTGTTCAAATTTAAAGGAAGCTGCCTTTAAATTCCCTAGTGATTTTTCACTTCAAGAATTGTTCATTTCAGATACAGAAATTTCTTTCTGCTTTTATTCCAATTTTTTTCAACATCTTCCTGAAAGTCTTTCAGTGTTATTGAGACACTTGGAAAGTCTCTATTAGATGTCCTATCAAGATCTATAAAATTACATTTTTCCTTCTTTTAATTTCTATCAAACTTTCTTACGTCACTGATCATTTAAGGTAGATTTTTTTTTGTTCTTCAGTTGTTTGTTTTTCCTTTACCTAAAATAATTTTTCTTCCACTTACAAATTTTTCTAAGTTTTAGTAATCTAATTTCAGAACTTTTCTTGTGTCATTTTCCTTTACATGTTATACTGATTTCACATTAACTTTTGGTCATATTTAAACAAAGGTTTGCCCTCTCTTCTGTGTTGAAGTTTTCTGGAATGCTGTGTGTGTGTGTTCTGTTCCTTATTCTTTCTTCCTTTGCAGTAACTTTAAACGGCACTTCATCTGATTCTTTTCTGATTCTCCTTTATCAAAATATTTTCTCTGAACTTTTAAAAAGAAAGCAATATTTAAAGTAGTTTTAGCTTCACAAAACACATCCCCCTTGTTCCTATGATGTTCAAAGTTTAGCTTCTGAGAGCCACTAGGTGTCCCCTTCTTGAAAACTCTTCTCTCCTCCCTTCATCTCTCCCTGTTCCAGTGTGCCTTTCTGTACAACTGTGAAGCAGTTCTCCCAGGCAATTTCTTTCCTTTCAATGTGGTGCCCTAACCTGAGTAAGAACCCTGGTCTTCTGTTTTCAAAGAGTTCACTGGGGTTAAATTCCTAACTCCACCTGTCCTTCCCATGGACACACAACACTTGCCAGATATTTCAACGAACAGCCATTGTTCCATATTTCCTGTCAATCATTTTTGGGGGGTATAGAGGAGTTTGAGCAAGGTCTCTGTTTAGCCCTGATAGTCCTTGTAACTCTGTTCTATAGACCAAGCTGGCCTTGAATTCAGAAATCCACCTGCCAAACGTAATATGTGCCACATCATACTGTCCCTCAGAGCTGATGTTCTTTTGGAGCGTCCCTACTTTCAAATCCTATGATATACCATGTTACCTCCCTGCTCACCCCTGCATAGAGACAGTGATACCATGTTACCTCCCTGCTCATCCCTGCACAGTGAAGGCATGTTACCTCCCTGCTCACCCCTGCAATACAGTGATGCCATGTTACCTCTGCTCACCCCTGCACATACAGTGAAGCCATGTTACCTTCCTGCTCACCCCTGCATACACAGTGATGCCATGTTACCTCTGCTCACCCCTGCACATACAGTGATGGCATGTTACCTCTGCTCACCCCTGCACATACAGTGAAGCCATGTTACCTCTCTGTTGCCTCAAATTAAGAGATTCAATCCTTCTGCATTCTGAGTGCTACAATGTCACCCACAGAAAGGTGCACCCAGACAACCAGACTTTTTTTTTTAAACAAAGCCTCACTAAGTCTACATGCTGAAAATGTTGACATCACATAAGAAATATAGCTACATGGGAGTAAGGAAGCAGAGCATGTTTGTGCACATGTATATGCTGCTGATTCATGCCGGCACATACATGTGCATGTGTGCATATGTTTAGAGGCCAAAGCTCAATGTTGGATGTCTTCCTCTATCACTCTTTGGTTGATATAATAAAGCTTTATTAAATTTTAAAAAGAAAAAGGCATGGCAGGCTAGAGATGAGTCAGCAGTAAGAGCACCTACTGAGCAGTCATATTAAATGGAGTTCAGATCCCAGAACGCATAGAAGAGAGGGGCCCCACAAACGCCTGGGACTCCAGTTCTGAGAGATCAGGCACACCCTTATGTGCACATACACTCATGCAGTCAAATACATAAAATTAAAATTTAAAACAAGGCAATCTTACCGACTTGTGCCATCCAGGTTTGATTTATGGATAAAATTCAGTTTTGCATCTGCCCAATAAAGCTTCCGCTCCTCATAATCCAGAGTCAGTCCGTTTGGCCAGTAAATTTCAGTGTTTATTATAACAGAGCGACTTGAACCATCCATTCCAGCACGTTCTATTTTTGGCACTTCTCCCCAGTCTGTCCAGTACATGAACCTAAAAATCATTAAAAAGAAGAAAATAAAGCCATGACATGCATAACCACAAAATATTTTTAATTACTATTGCAAAAAGCTCTCTCAGAAACAACAAACTGAAAATAAATCCGACACTTTTGTTCCACGTTTTAATAATCTACTACTTGAAACCAATATACAGATATGCCTGATACAGACAAGGAACACCAGGAGTGCAAAACCTGAGGTCAGGGTTTATTTGCAAAAAGAAAATTAACATCAAAACAACTCTGCGATTCCATTTTACACCCGTAAGAATGGCCAAGATCAAAAACACTGATGACAACTTCTGCTGGAAAGAATGTGGGGTGAAGGAACATGATAAACCTCTCACTGTGGGGCACTGAAAACAAGGCACTGTCTGTGAGATCCCACTCCTGCCAGCCCCACAGAATGCCTCGTCTCAAGGAAACTGTATAAAAATAGGCTCAAATTGAGGGACATTTTTCTGAATAGGAAAAGGTAAAAAAAATGATTTTTTCTTCATTTCTTGAAGTAGTAAAAGTATTGTTTTTGCTGAGGTTCATAATATAAAGGAAACTTTTGCTCAGTTGCACAGCTAGCAAATGGAGACAAGAAATTCAAACAAAAACCTCATTCTCCAATGCTCATGCTATATAGTCTTGGTGTTTAAAGAACTAAAAAGAAAGCAGATTCTTCCTAAAGGAAGGGTGATGATTGGACACTGTCTACACTGAGTAAGAGAAGGACTAGCTCATACCATACCGGATAGTTTTATACAGGAAGACAGGCAGGCCATGTTTCCCTTAAGGTTTTTATTCTAAGAGCAACATGGAGAGTTTTAAGCTGAATCAAATGGCTGGCTTTATGTTTCAGGGAAAGCAGGGGGAAACTGAAAACTGGTGGCAGTGAGGCAAAGACTGAGGAGGTGAAAAGGAACGGAGAGAGCAGTACGTCTACAGTCTTGACATGACTCCTTTCATTTTCTTTACACTGCTCCCTGGTCAGTCTACTTTGCCAGTGTTTTCATCTATGGACAGCATTTTCAATAAAAATTATCTCAGGAATCTATACCTAAAAATCAAGCTGCTGTAGGTGTTTTCACTTTTATACTCAAGTTTGTGGTTGATTTTAATTTTATAGAGTGTTTAAATGATATGGATATAGTCTCAAGCATAACTATGCTTGTCTTGAACTCACTACAGCACAGACTATACTCAAACTCATGCTATAATTCCTGCTGACATTACAGGCAGGCAGGTACCACTACACCAGGCTATTTCTGTCTACTTTTATTTTGCTTTGAGACTGTCTCAGGTAGGCAGGCCCCAAGCTACCTTTGTAGTTGAGGATGACCTTGAACACCTAATTCTCTTGTTTCCACCTCCCAAACGCTGGGATTGCTAGCCTGAGCTACCATGCTGGGTTTGTATTCTGTTCTGTTACTCTTCAGTTACAAGTCCTCTACTCGTGAAGCACTTAGAAGAGAGACAGTGATGTAGGCGTAAGTCACAAACAATGCCACAGCAGTTTGGAATTATGATTAATAGGGTATTATTTATTTAAAGGGGAAAAAACTTACAGATCACCGTCAGCCCTCTGTACAACCAGGAAGGGAGTCTAGTCGCCAGCCGAGCAGGAAGTGAAGAGAGCGAGAGAAGGAAGTGGCCGCTTTTTTAAAGGGAGAGAGACCACGCCCCAATGGGCTAGTATCTCAGCGGCTATAGGCTGGAGGAGCGGAAGGACCTCCCGCAACACCTCCCCCTTTTGTTTAAGTAAGAGAGTTCTAAACCTACTATGAAATTATATACAATAAGTACAAATATCCTATTCTAACTAGATTAGGTCTTATATAATAAATAACTTGGCCAAGTCATGAAAGAAAAGTAACTACATTTATATAGTCTTCAACCCCATCGAAGATCTGAGAAGGGAAATAATGTTACCTGGGTAATTAGGAAGTTCAGTGAAACAACTTCTAAAACATGCAACAAATCACAGAGACAACTAGCTACCTGGGCAATCACCCAAAGTCACATTAGCAGCGTTGAAGCAACCAACTTTGGCTAAGGCCTAACATAACTGACATACCATTTTCAAAGGCAAGCAACTTTTCAAAACTATCTTACCCTGTCTTGGCAGGATATGACAGTCCTGTTTTATCCATTGATGAACACTCTGTATCTTTGTCAATGGTTGAGGTATGGGCATTTCTTTGCCCCAAAGCCAGTTCTGCCAAAAAGAAAGGCTCCAGGTGGAGTGTCTTTGGTGCTCAACATTCTCTCGGGAATAGAGCGGTGTTGCCAGGAGCAATTGTGTCTCACTATCACGAAACTCTTAGTTAGATTAAAGGCCATTTTCTACAGCTCTTTGAAGAGGTTGAAGATTATCTATACTGAGTATAATCTCTATATATCTAAAGAACCTGATCAGTCTAATTATAAATGACAAACTTAGATGACTATTAATCTATATAATTCTCAATATCTATCTAACTTAGAGACTAAGACAATAAACAACTGTGTAACAAATGAGGATAATGACCTCCAAATATAAACACTGTACAAATATACATTACAATATGGTAAATATATATCAATACAGAAACATTATATAAGTATCTTAATCAGAGGTAAAAATGTACACTGCAATATGGTAAATATATACAATATATATCAATACAATATATGTCAATACATAAAAAATATTTTAAACAGAGGTAGAAACATGCATGCATACAATAGTCAATATAATTTAACTTTGTATCAATATACAAGAATGAATACCAATATTTGTCTAAAAACAGTAACTCACAATTATAAATATATTATCCCATCACAGTGAGGCACAGGCCTCAGAGAACATAATCTTGGCCACTTCCTACAGGAACCTTGAATAAATTATTTACCTCTTGGTCCCCCATGTTCTTCCTCTACAGGAGGATTAAAATCAAACTTAGCTCACAAAGCTCAAAGACCCTCCTTGCACTCAGCAGGTTTCTCACTTCAGGAGCAGAGGGCAGGGTATTAGCATAATCTAGCTCTGACCTGCTGAGTATCTACCAGAGTCTTTATCATGACCTGGCCACTTCCCTCCACACAACAGCATTCTCACAGTTTATCTCCAATAGTGCAATACTTCCTCCCCAAATGTGATTAATGCTCCTTTATCAACCTGAGTATCTGACACACATAAAATTGTTAATTAATGTTTAAGATTTACTGCCTCTGACACATTTAAGTTTTATATATTTTTCTGAATAAGAAAAGGTAAAAAATGATTTTTTTTTTCATTTCTTGAAGTAGTAAAAGTATTGCTTTTGCAAAGGTTCATGACTTCCCACACAGTGATTCTTTTAAGATCTTATTTTTAGGGGTATGTGTGAATACATCTGTGTGCTGGCATGTGCATGTGTGTGAAGGTAGCCATGGCAGCCAGAGGCATCTAATCCCCAGGAGCTGGAATTACAGGAAGCTGTGACCCACGTGACATGATGGGTGCTGGGAACCAAACTTGGCCCCTCTGCAAGAATGGTATGTGCTCTTGAAAGACCCTACAGACCCCCTCCTCAAAACCCGCAGCTAGCATGCTCCCGGGGGAACGTCCTGTTTGCTTTAAAATAAAACAAAATTCTCCGGATCAGCAGCCAGCCTGCTCTCGTAAGAACATCCCATGTGCTTGAGAGAGCAGGATGTCTATGAGATAGGAAGACTGCAGGGCAGGATGTCAATAAGATAGGACATCAACAAAGCAGGTTGACTGCAAAACAGGATATCTATAAGATAGGAACAGTCATGCCGCCCCCCCCAGCCTCATTCCGATAACCACGCTTTTGCTTCTGTAAACTTGCTTTTTGCTGACACCCCGCCTCATTCTGATTGACCGATAACCATGCTTTTGCTTCTGTAAACTTGCTTTTTGCTCTTCCCTATAAAAAGCCTGCCCTCCAGTTGGCAGGCGCGCCAAGTCCTCCGAAAGACTTTGCCGCCCGCAGGTTTACTCAATAAACCTCTTGCTAATTGCATCCTGTGGCCTGGTCTCGGAGTGTCCTGGTTCTGGGGTCTTCATCGGAGAAAAAGGTCCTCTCTGAGGGTCTTTCACTCTTAACCACTGAGACATCTCCCCAGCCCTCCTCTACATGTTGATTCTTAATAATCTGCTGAGTATATAATAGTTTCTGAAAGATTTAGCAAAACAAGTAGCATTTAAAGAATGAGTTGGCAGAGAGGTGAGCAAGAATTCACAATAAATGGGGGGGGCGTTGTGGCAGGATTTCATTAGTTTGACATGCTAATTTACAATCTGAGTGTTCACCATTCAAAACCCACACATCAGTAAAGATTTTAATGCTATTCTGCATCTCTTCGCCTTTATATATCTCAGAAAGATGGTTAATCCCACCAGACATAAAGACACTTGAGTTGAGCCTCGGAAGAAGAAACATTCAAGGAAAGGGACCACCTTGGGGCACAAGTATATGTAATAAGAAACTCCAGAGCACAGATTTTATTATCAGTGTAGCACAAAACATGAGGGCTGAGATAAAGACACAGAAGAGGTCAAATTTCTTATGTGAGAAATCAGATGCTTACATTTGATTTAAAAAAAAAATTATGTGGAAAGAGGGGTGTCCATGAGATTTGAAGCAGGATTTCTTTTTCCTTGCTGCATAGGCTAGGCTAGGCTTGTTAGCCTGGGAGCTTCCTGTGTCTGCCTTCTACAGTATCTTACAGCTGGGGCTACCAGTTCAGCTTCTGGGAATCCAAACTCAGGTTATGCTTGCCTGGCAAGCATTTTACCCACTGAGACATCTCTCCAGCCCCAACTTGTCTCATTAAAGCATTAGGAAACCATTAATGAATTTGATTGGTCTGTCCCCAGAACTTGCATTTTATGTGTATCTCTCAATTCTATACAGAAGAATAAAAATGATGAGAGTAATGAAACAATGGTAGCTGAACAACAGAAAGAGTCATTTATACGATGCCTACCTTTCCAGATCCATCCTTTAATGTTCCCTACCTTACATCCTCTTGAGAAGAGTAACAAATGTTTCACAGACTGAAGCAGAACTCAGTCAAAAATGCAGAAGTCCTACCAGCCCTGCCTCTACTCCAAACACGGTGAGTAAAACATTCTTCCCAAAAGACATCATATACCTTCTTACGTCTGTATTTTAGCATATGCAATCTTATCCCATTCTAATTTAAAATGCTAGCAAGTGCCAAGTGGTGGTGACGCACACCTTTAATGCCAGCACTTAGGAGAGTAGTAGAGGTAGGCAGATCTCAGTGAGTTTGAGGCCAGCTTGGTCTACAACAAAGCTAGTTCCAACAGCCAAGACTGTTACACAGAGAAACCCTGTCTTTAAAAACTAGATTAGACAGAGAAGTGGATGGATGGACAAATAAACAAATAAAATGCTAGCTAGCACACTTAATAATTCAAGACTTGCAGTTATAATAGTAACTTCTACCATGCTAGTCACTCCACAGTAAATAATGACAATTTAAAACAGAATACACGAGGCAGCTATTGTAGAAACAGGAGGCATAAGCTTACAGAAGATACTGATATTTCTGTCTGAAATGAGCTTTTTGGGGGGTGGGGAGCATGTATCTTCTGTGCATGCTAACACAACCCGTGCATGCTCCTATGTGTAACTGCCTTGGTGTGTCTAGAAAAGTTTTCTTTAAGTCATCCACCATCTCTGGCTCTCACAATCTTTCCAACTGTCCCTATCTTAAACTCATATGAACAGTGGTAATCCATGACCTAATCCATGTGGTAGATCTGCTGCTAGTCTAACTTTGGAAAGCCTTTTTAAAGTATCCAAGCTTTGATTTTGTAATCTGCATAAAGTAGAAGCCAGATTTTTCCTTAATATTTTAATAAAACAAAGGGACCAAGTAGATCATTCCTAGGACCTGATTTATATACACTTTAAAATTTTGCACCATCTCCTTTTATATTGATTATCAATCATATCTCAATCATTAGTCCAACATTAGAAAGGGGAGAAACACAAGAAAGATTTAAGCTGTAGCAAAGACACCACAAACTGGGATTCATTTCCACTCAGAAAATGCTGTCAGAAACTTGGTACTGGAGATCGGGGTGTGGGGGGTACCCAGCATTTAAACTACTTCCCTGTGTACTTAAAGAATCCTTCATTTTATAAGATAGGGCTCCATCTTAAAAGTGCAGAAACAGGCCGGGCGGTGGTGGCGCACGCCTTTAATCCCAGCAATCGGGAGGCAGAGACAGACGGATCTCTGTGAGTTCGAGGCCGGCCTGGTCTAGAAGAGCTAGTTTCAGGACAGGAACCAAAAGCTACGGAGAAACACTGTCTCGAAAATCCAAAAAAAAAAAAAAAAAAAAGTGCAGAAACAGAATAGCAGATATTTGTTCTCCAGTCCTCCCCTGCAATCAGAGCATGTGCATAAGCCCCAGTCTTGCCAATCAGACAGAGCGACCTCAACTTCTGGTTATGACAGCAAGTGCCTGGAACTCTAGAATTTGGGTAGAAGCTCAAGAACCATGAGCCTGGGACAAATAGCAAATTCCTTATCAGCCAGGGCCAAACAGACCTTGCCGCAAAAAGCCAACCCACCAGATATTCTGATTTAATTGGTTTGAAGTGGACCCGGCAATCAATGTATTTTTGTCACTGTTTGTTAGAGTACAATGAACTATGCTTCATTTTGGCATTTTCATGCATAGTTTGTTTTTGTTGATCCTCTTCCCCTACCCCAATCCCCTGGTCCCCCCTTTGAACCCTTACGTCCCTAGTAGTTCTCCACTGTCTCCACGTTACATGTTTCATTACCCCACCTTCCTCAAAACCTCTTTTCTCCCTGTTATTTCATGGCCTATAGCCACATTCATACCCATATGTATGCACATATATACATTAAAAGCTAAAATCCCCATATAAGAGAACATGCGGTTCTTGTCTTTTAAGTCTGGGTTTCCTCACAAAATAACTTCCAGATACATTTATTTTCCTGCAAATTTCATAACTTCATTTTCCTTTAAGGATGAATAAAATTCCATTAAGTTTCAAACAGGGGCTGGAGACTACTCAGTGGGCAGAGCACTTGCCATGTAACCACCTTGGTTTAGATCCCACATAAAAAGCAGGATGCAGCAGGGCACACATAGTAATCCCAGCACATCCTATCAAGAAATGGGAGGAAGAGACAGGAAAAATCACTAGCTGCTTGAGAGGCCAGGTACATGCAGCTGTGTACAAGAGACCCCGTCTCAATACACAGGTGAGAACTGGCACAGGTGCACAAGTGCACACATGTACACAGAGACAGACTGACAAAAGACAAATATGGTGGTGCACACATATATTTACAAGCAAGACTGTCTCAAAATAAAATCCAGACAGGATTTAGAGACGTGAGGTGGACTGTCTGCTCAACACCTGTTTAGTCATCACGCTTGGTTCTTATACATGATGTCAATGTGTTCCACTCATTAACCAGTTGACTCAAAACATTAGCTCAGGTGGCCCAAAAGCTCTCCAAGCCCATATATGGCAGCAAAGCACAAAATAAACCCTTTCCCACACAAAAACTTTCTATTTCTTTGGAATATCTGAGAATGGGAATTTTAAAATTTCACAATCACTGCTTAAAATGTAACTAAAAATATTTGGGATTAAAACAAATGGATCTCAAATTTCCCCAATAACCTTTCAAGACTTTTAGTACCTAATTTTTTATAATTATTTAATTTTGCTGATCCACCCAATATATTGTAGTTTGTCTTTACTAGTAAGATTAGTGTAATAAATATTCTTTTAAAAGATTTTTCAAATAGAGGAAGAGACTAAATCTTGGACCTGGAGAGGTGGCATACCAGCTAAGAGCACTTGGCTGCCCTTCCAGAAGACCTGGGTTCAATCCCCAACATTTACCTGGTGGCTCATAATTCTCTGTAGCTCCAGTCCCAGGGCACTGGGCACCAGGCACTAGAAACCAGGCACCTGACACAAGCATGTGTTGCATACTCGAAAGCAAAACACCCAACAAACAAAAAATTAAAAATAATCTTTTGAAACCAATTCTTACAAGTCATTAACAACCTAAACAAAACTGCATTACTCAAGAAAGAAACTGAAGTAGGTATGCTGATACCAACCTATAATCCTAGCACTCAGTAACCCCAAGCAGAGAATAAGTTTGAGGACAGCCTGTACTATATAGAGACCCTATTCTTAAAAAAGAAAAAAAAAAAAAAAGGAAAAGCAAGTTTGAATGTTTAGATATGTTTTTCATTAGGAATATTCATAGCAGTCAGGAAGTTAAGGGCCCATGTTCTCAAGAGAGGGAAAATAGAATACACTGCATAAAAGTTTAAAAAGAAGGGAATTATAGGGATGGCTCACAGGTTGAGCACTAGCTGCTTGCTCTGCAGAGGACCAGGTTCAATTCTCAGCACTGCCATAGCAGCTCACAACCATCTCTAAGTCAATCCCAGGGATCTGACACCAAGGCAAAGCATTCATATACATAAAAATAAATAAGTAAGCCGGGCGGTGGTGGCGCACGCCTTTAATCCCAGCACTCAGCACTCGGGATGCAGAGGCAGGCGGATCTCTGTGAGTTCGATACCAGCCTGGTCTACAGGACTGGCTCCAGGACAGGCTCCAAAGCCACAGAGAAACCCTGTCTCGAAAAACAAAACAAAAAAAAAAAGAAAAAAGAAATAAGTAAAATTTTAAAGGGGACATATGATCAAGAAAGGATAAGTGGTGAGGGAGAGGAAGGAAGAAGAGGGAAAATGGGAAGGATAAATAACACTAAAAACTTTTCTTCTAAAAGTTATATGGAAATCCATTACTGTAGAAGTTCTTAACATATATCTAAACATACACTTAGAAAAGTAAAAATGGGCCAGGCAGTGGTAGGGCACGTCTTTAATCCCAGTACTCAGGAGACAGAGGTAGGTGGATCTCTGTGAGTTAGAGAACAGCCTGGTCTACAAGAGCTAGTTCCAGGACAGGCTCCAAAGATAAAGAGAAACCCTATCTCGAAAAACAAAACAACAAACAAAAAAGGCTAACACAAAAAAAGACCCAGTTCCAGGAATTAATTACTTCTGGAATTATTGACCAGTGAAGTCCCTGAAGACCTCCAAACGTTATAGGCTATTGCCAGTTCCTGGATACCCTCCAGAACTTGATGATACGACCCTATTGCTTAAGACACTACATACCTAAATGATAAAACATGAAGAAACCAAGCTGGTACTCACCTGGAAACGTCACCCCTACTGGCTAGCTTTCCTAGTATAGGAAGGTACTAAAAATGCTCCCAGAGGAGAAACAAACCATCCCTCTTACCCAGGCATAAATCCCGTAAGCCACAATAACAACTTGTGCCTAACAAGACATGATGACTGGTGCACAGTGACACACAAGTTATGGGAGTAACCGACCACTTTCTACTAGGTTTTACAGTCCACTCCACAAAATGAAATCCACACCTAGTACCATGATCAGCCCAAGAAGCTGTAGCTAGACAGATCATAGACCCTAGAAGAAAATCTACAATTATTATCCAGCTAAATGGACACAGTATTAAACTAACCCCTAATGACCTATCATTATACTCCATCATCTGTGAGGCAATTTCCTCAGGCAATGGGGGGGTGGGAGCACAGTCACCAACTAAGTTAGAACAAAAACCAACTGAACTTTCTCTCCTAGAAGGCAAGAGCTAGTCTGTTTTGGAATTCTTTTTTGTAAAAATTGCCTTGCTGAGCTACTTTTGCCTTTGTCCTGTGTTCCTTTGTGCAACAATGAAACTATTCTTTGTTTCTAACAAGTAGTATTGGCAACCAAATCTCTGATTTTCTTAATCAGTATTAGAATAGCTTGCCAATTTCTAAATTAAATTATGCTGAGTGTCTGTTTATGACTGAAAGTGTTACTCAGCATGGGTGAATTAGCATATCAAATACTGCATCTTCCAATCCACCATTACAGTTTATTTCTTAGTTTATTTAGGTCTTTGAAGTCTTAAGTTCCTCCTCTGCAGTTTCCAGCAGAGAGCTGCAGGTTTCATAGTTACTTTTACACTTATGCAGTCCATGTTTTATTGTAAGTTATGCAGTTTAACATTTTAGTTTCCAATTGTTCCTTGCTACTGTATGTGTGCATACATGAGGGATGGCTGCACATGTGCCACAGCATAAGTGCACAGAGTAGGTCTCTGTTGAGCTGCTTCTCTCTTCAGCCTTACATGAGCTCCAGGGGTCAAAATCTGGTAAGCAGATTTGTGCAGCAGGTGCATACACTCTTACAACCTGGAGTCTTTCTCAAATCACTTATTAGTTCTAGTAACCACTTGTAAGGTTCTTTTAAGGTTTGTTTTTATTTATGTGTCTGTGTCTACGTGCAGGTGGCACAAGTGTTCAAGG
The DNA here is from genome assembly GCF_000317375.1 of Microtus ochrogaster. Lineage (NCBI taxonomy): Eukaryota > Metazoa > Chordata > Mammalia > Rodentia > Cricetidae > Microtus > Microtus ochrogaster. The sequence continues at coordinate 676,220 of NW_004949097.1, forward strand.
AGTCCAGAAGATACCAGATCCCTTGGAACTGGAGTTACAGGTAAGTGAGTCACCCAACATGGATGCTGAAAAAGGAGTTCTGATTCTCTGCATGAGCAGCAGAGGTTCTCAACCACGGACCCATCTCTCCACCCTGTAGTTTAATATATAATATGCTTACAAATAAAGGCAAGTTTTCCCAAACTATACCTCTTCCCTTTGTCTCCTCTTCCTCCCTTAGTTTCTTTGTAGGATGAACATCCTTGTACAAGTCCAGTTCATGCTAATCTTTTTCCCACTGCAATATATTACTGATTAAAATCTGCTTACACCTTTAATGTGTGGCTCTACCTTTGACAGAATGTAATTGTATGCAGCTGTTTATAATATTGGAACTAAAGGGTGAATTTTACTGTATATAAATTATGACTCCATTAAACTTTTTTAAATCTGCAGAAAACAAAATAGCATTCAAAGCAGCAATAGTGATTCACCTTATCAATAAGTTAGGTCAAAAAAGCCACACGAGTCACATGATCATCTAAAATGCTGAAAAGTCAAGAGAACTCTTTCAGAATTTTTGTTTCTGGGAACGACTAAATGCATACACCTTTCTCAGAGACAAGTGATTACCAGCAATCTGACCACACTGTGTTTTTGTATGGCTCTATAAGCTAACATGATCCTTACATATTTTAAAAGTTGAAAAACAAACTCCAGAAAGAAAAAAGAAAGGCATTATAACAAGAACCGTATGTGGCCTGCCAAACCGTACGTTATTTACTATTTGCGCCTTGATAGAAAACATCTGCTATCCCTCGCTAACCCTTCTTACTCAAGTGTGGTCCTTGAGCCACCGGGTTCAGGAAACTCTCAAACTTCACCTGAGTAAAAAACTGTTACAAGAACAGGAAAAAACCAAGTGTTATCTTTGCTCACAATGATCTATCAGAAACCGCAAAGTAGGTATATAATTTGAAAAAAATTATATGAAACTCTAAAAAACACTAAGGAATATTTCCAGATACCTATAAAGCAATTGACAATTTGTTCATTAACAATTCAGAAAAACACTAATTAAATCTCTATATGTGACACTACTTTATGAACCCAAAATTACATGAGAGTTCAACACCAAAATAAAGTATTTAAAATCATCCTCCCAGACAATCTTGGTAATCTCACATGCCAACAGCAAAGTAAAACAATGATAAAACACTCAAGATTTTCTTCAGAAGTGTTTATGTCCAGCAAGCCCACACTTTGCCAAGGTGGGGGGACCTTGAATTTTCACATCACAAGCCTTTTTATCAGTGCCTCTCAGAACAGCTTGTGAAAACAAGTGTTTAATTAAAAAGCAGGCACATATGCTAACTATGTAGACATTCTAGAATACTTTTCTAAGAATAATGAAAAAGGAAGGAGCTTTACATTTATATTTAACAATACTATAAATAAATACCACAAAATATTAAAGTCAGTCTGTGATTATGAGGTTTTTATTAGCACAAATCTCTTGCATCCTAAAAAGCATTCAGCAATATAGATAAGAATACAAAATACCTGAGCCTAGGATCTTCCACTTCCCCCAACCCCTCAGCCCTTGTCCCTGAAGTCTGACAAATTCTACAGTGTTTCTTAAATCAATGGTTCTCATCCTTCCTAATGCTGAGACCTTTAATGTAGTTCCTCGTGTTGTGGTAACCCCCAACCATAAAATTATTTTCATTGCTACTTTATAACTGTAATTTTGTTACTGTTATGAGTCACAACCCACTGGTTGAGAACCACTGTCTTAAATGAAATATTCAAATTACTGATAATATATTTTTCTATTCCAATCTTAATTCTGTTCAATGTGTTTTAATACCAAGGTAAAGGCTTTGAGATTAATCAAATAATGTGTAAATAGTATAATCTTCCTAAATAAACTAAATGGTAAGAGCACTTACTGCTCTTGCAGAAGAACTAAGTTCCATTCCCAACACCCACATAGTGGCTCAAAAACTTAAGTTCCAGGAAATCAGAAGCCCCCAGACCAGAGATCCACATGGTGCACATAAATAGATGCAAGCATAGCACTCATAATAATAAATTTTTTAAGGGGTAAATATTTTTTCCTGTTCTTTTTTCTTTTTTATTCCTTAGAAAACAAGGAAACAGGCAGTGTGAGGAATGTGAGCCCATCTAGAGATGGGTTTCTGGGTTGGAAAGCATTGAGGGCTACAAGACCCGAGTGTGCAGAAGAAACTCTTGGGAGAACAGAAACAGTCTCAAGATCAAATGTCGCCCTCACCCAGCCATCTAAAACTTACCTCAGCTGCCACTTATCTTATTTTGAACTCAGAAGTGAAACTAATTGGTGAGAATGGACTAAGGAGTAGGCTTGGTTCGTCTTCTATTGCAGTGAGCCTTCTTTGGGGACTATGGCTATCTAGAAGTACTAATAATAAAGTATTAATACAGAATATGCTCTGTAATTTTTACCAAATCATTCAAAAGGAAGATTAGGGAAACACTCAGTAGGTTTTATAAATCATCTCCCAGGCTTCTTAGAAGTCTGGTCACAGTCTTGTACAGGAAAAATCTCTTTCCATCAGCAGTTATTAACTCTTTTGAGTTATGTAGCCTACTTGTCTCCTAATTTATTTTGGCCTCAATGACTTCTACTCTAGCTTTGAATTAAAAGTGTAAACATATTTGATATTAAAAAATTAAGGGTGTGTGGTTACAGTCCTACTGTCAAACAGTATGCACATCTGCTATCCACCAATAATCACTAAAACCAATAACAGGTTATTATAAGCTTGATTAGTGTCCACGTGAAAATAATTTCATTGCTGTGTCTGGCCTGATATTTAAATGGAGTAAAGGACAGAAGAGAGACTTCATTTCAACTGAGAGGGGATTAAAGTAAATACAAACTGAGTTTTGTTTAGGTTTTTGGGTTTTCAAAACAGGGTTTCTCTGTGTAGCCCTGGCTGTCCTAGAACTTGTTCTGTAGACCAGGCTGGCCTTGAACTCACGGAGATGCACCTGTCTCTGTCTCCCAAGTGCTGAGATTAAAGGCAGGCGCCACCACTGCCTGGCTCATATTGAGTTTTTAAGACATCAAAAGCTGTTATACCAAGAAAGTAAAAATATGTCAAACTGACAAATCAGACACACGCTAAAATCCTTACTTTGGTATATACATTTGATCTGAATCCAACTTTCCAAAATGAAAATATTCAGAAATTTTTGGTTGCAATAAATCTAAACTGATGCGACAATATTTGCCCTTTGCAAGATATAATTACACAAAAAGTAACATCAAAATTGTGCTATAAAAAACAAGTGAACCAGATCTATACTAAGTTACAATTCATTTCATGACCCTTAAGTTACTTATCTAACCCTACCTATAAAAGCCATTAACATACATATTAGTAAAAAAAATCTTAAAATATGTAGAGTAATCTGTTATAATGATACTGCTGGCACATCCATCTTCCATTTGTCAGAACTCAAACTACACACTCAAGCTTTATATATTTTTACTGTTCATAAGAATGCATCAAGTCCAAGTACCTTAGCAGGCAATATGCGAACGGTGAGTTGGTGGTATAGTGGTGAGCACAGCTGTCTTCCAATACACAAAATACAGTCAGAATTTCTAGTCCTAGAAATTTGGTAACTAGTTAACCAGGAAAACTCCCTTTTACAAAACACCTAAAACTACAACTTTTTACTTGGTTTGTACAGATACACAAAATAAAATATATAAACACTTCTGTCAGCAAAGAGCTAGGGCATCAAGAAAGAGTGATCTGCAAAGAAAACAGAACAGAATGAAAAGGAAGAACTTGGAAGACTGAGTGAACACCAACCCTAGAGGGTCTCTGGTCTCAGAATCTAAAGGGCTTCTACGTTAGTGCAAACATAACAAGAAGACAAACCTTAGAATACAAACAAGCCTGTGTTAGGATTTCTGCACAGAGCACTCAGGAACAAATGAAAAAAAATAATTTCTCCACCAGCAGAGAAAGCAAAGAAGTTCTGTTTCAGCTTAACCCACTGAAAATGTGGTAAATGAAAAACTTACCAAATACTGTGTAGGTTTAGGGTTTGAATTTATCATATATAGTATAGGAATTCCCAACTCCAAAATTAAATACAGAACTAGGCATGACAATGCTTGGACTTAGGCGGTTGAGGCAGAAGGATGGTCACAGTTAAGAGAACAACGTGTAACCAAGAGAAACAAGAAAAAGCAATCAAACAGGTAAGGGAAGCAGTTCAAGACTTGAAGAATGAAATGGAAGTAATGAAGAAAACACAAACCGAGGGAAGGATGGAGATGGAAAATTTGGGTAAACGAAAAGGAACTACAGAGACAAGTACTACCAACAGATTACAAGAGATAGAAGAAAGAATGTCAGACACTGAAGATACCATAGAGAAAATAAACACACTGATCAAAGAAAACAGCAAAACCAACAAATTCTCATCACAAAACATTCAGGAA
>NW_004949097.1:686048-693696 GCF_000317375.1 Microtus ochrogaster
TAAAAAAAAAAGAGAGAACAACGTGTGCTACAGTATGAGTCCCTGTATTCCCAGCAGGACCATGAAGCTGAAGATAGTCTGGACCACAGAATGAGACCCTGTCTCAAGCAAACCGAATTAAATGTCTTATTCTGTACCACCAGAAAATGTCCTTCTTTGTACTCGGAATGCAAATTTAAAGCATAAGCTATGGGATGGGAATGCAGCTCGGAGTAGAGTGCCTACCTAGCACTCCAGGAGCCCCAGTTTCAATTTGACACACTGGCAGCAAAAAAAAGCAAACAAAAAACAAAAGGTCATACTACAAAGAAAGCTTTTACTAAAAAACAAAGTTCCAAAAAATATTACGCTATATTAAGTTATTTAGTATCACAAATGTTTCCTTTCAATATTCCCTTAATAAAAGTATGTGGGCGAAAAAAGGAAAGAAAAAAAAAATTAGACAATTCACCTGGGAGGCAGAGGCAAGTAGAACTCTGAGCTGGAGGCCAGACTGGCCTTCACAATGAGTTCTAGGACTGCCAGAGCTACATAGCTAGGACAACAAACAAAAAGACAATTAAAATTCATTAACTTAAGGTAAAATTATAGACTTTATATAAGGAAAAACTGGATGAGGGGTATAATATTTTCAGGGGGAAGTGCTCTATTTTAATATTTGAGAAAATCTATATACACTCACACACTATCCCCCAAGGGCCTGGATTCATATCCCAGGAGCTGAGCACTCACAACTTATAATAGTATTTCCTGACTAGACTAACAATTTTTCTAATATACTACTTTTAATTTGTAGATGATAACAGTGTGTGTGTGTGTGTGTGTGTATGTTGCAGTGGGGGAAAGGAGGGTTGTTTTACAGGCAATAAGAATTTCAAAATGTTATGCATGTATAAGGATATCATAATAACCCCTTATTTTACATATATTCTAATAAAAATGTTAACTCACTTTCAAATAAATAATAATTTAATTAAAAAATAGAAAACAGAAGCCATAAATACAAACCCCTTAGCTACATTTTCCATTTTGTAAATAAAAAAATTCCTTTTACATTTTAAAGTACTTTTGATTTTATATAGAGTGAAACTGTAAGGAAGGGGACTTGAATAGGTTTAAAGTCAAAACAGCTCTGAAAAAGCAAGGCCCAGTGTAAGATATACAATAAGAACAGTTGGATCATTGCTTAAAAGATCTGTTCTGTAGAACAGTTCTAAACTTGGCATTGATAGCCCAGAGCCTTCTCAACTACTCTGCAGCTCTCAAGCCTGAGCTACACCGTGAGCTTAAGGAGGAAAACAGTGTAGGAAAGTGAGACGACCTTGAGAGGCAGGGATACAGAGGAAAGAAAGCACGGTGGAGAAGATACAATAAAAGTGTGATATGTACAGGTATGAAATTGTGAAAGAATGAATAAATTTTAAAATACATAAATAAATGAAAAAATCATTTAGGTTTTAAAAAGGGGCAGAACCCCACAATTCTAAGTATAGTATACCTATCAGGTATATACATTAATTCACTCTTACTTTCTGTCCCTGCCCCTCAGACCTTTTAAGATATAATATGCCTTTCTAAATGTAGCTCAGGTTTGGCCTTAAACTCGCTATGTCACCCAGGCGTTCCTCTAATTCCTGTTCCTCCTACCTCCACCTCCTGAGTGCTTACGTAGGCATTTTAAGTTACCGTTTAGTGTTGTTAATATATAAATATTAACAGTGAATATTAAAAATATATCTTTAAAATCTGTGCCATTGGGGTCACAAGTTTGCTCCCCACACACAGGATAGATTCAAGCTGAATCACTAACATTTTACTTGCAAGTAATATTTAGTGATTTGAAGTCAAGGGAAAAAAGATCTTACTATGGGACTTGACCATAGTAATTCTCGGCATAGCTTCTCAGCATCACGAAGGTCACTATAGCAACGTGGGAATGAGAATGAGGGACTGAACAGGGGTGGTACAGGAATGTCCTCTACCCAAAATAAAAGACAACATTGCTTTGTGAAACATTTTCATAAGACACATATTTTCTTACTCCTTGGATTGAATTCTACACTACCAGTCAGTATTAATGGGGGGGGCAGACTAATAGAGGCCCAATTTAGAAAAATCTTCCTTCAGTCTAGACTAAGTGAACTGGTAATACAAAGAACTGCATACATCCCAAAGCACACAGATGTCTGCACTGGTTCCCAGTGTCCACAATACCAGTCATTCAACTGCCTTCCTTTTACATGGTGATGTCAGAGAGCGCAGTTGACTCTTGAATCTCAAAACCCAGGATTTCTGGACTCTGAAAAAGTCTACTTTTTTTCCTCAGAACCATTTTCATGCACTTTATCTGAAAAGTAAACTTTATATTTCCCCAGAATATAAATCTGGAAATCAACTCTTCTGTTTGACAAGGGGTAAACTCAACTTGTGATTTTTTTTTTTTTTTTTTTTTGGTTTTTTCGAGACAGGGTTTCTCTGTGGTTTTGGAGCCTGTCCTGGAACTAGCTCTTGTAGACCAGGCAGGTCTCGAACTCACAGAGATCCGCCTGCCTCTGCCTCCCGAGTGCTGGGATTAAGGCGTGCGCCACCACCGCCTGGCTTTGTGACTACTTTTGCACTAAAAGCACAACCCATGACACATATCTAAGATCAAGAAAGATACTAAAAGGTTTTTTAAAACCTGTTCTGGGGGGTGTTTCAGGGGGGCTCTTTTGTTGTTTGTTTATAGTGTATACCATGTTCTGCTATCATACCAGAAGAGGGAGCCAAATCTCATTACAGATGGTAGTGAGCCACCACGTGGTTCCTGGGAATTGAACTCACAACCTCTGCAAGAGTAGTCAATACTCTTAAACTCTGAGCCATCTCTCCAGCCCCATGATATATTTTTAATTCATAAGTTTAAACTATAATTTGTAAATATTTCCCTATCATATTAATTATCAAATATATGCTATTTGGCTAAATTGTATTTGGCCTCAATTGCATGTTAATTATATTTACTGCTATTGTGTGTACATGTAAACGAGTGCATAAATATGTGGGGTCAGAAGACAGCTTGTGGAAGTTGGTTCTCCTTGTACCATGTGACTCCTAGAACTCAAACTCAGGTTATCAGGTTTGGTGACAAGTACCTTTAACCAATAAGCCATCTCATCAGCCATAAATTACATTTTAAATAGCCATGTGAGTCAAAGTAATTTCCCAAAAAGTAAAGGGATTTTTTTTTTTAGAACTGTTGGAGAGGAAAAGGTAAACTTATACCCCCACCCCATTAACCACAAACATCAGAAATAATGAAAAAATTTCACTAGGTGTTTGGGCTGAAGGAAAAGAATGTGTATATTTTCACCAAATTACATTTAGAAGATAAATGACAACTATCTCTACCTTCAAAGTACATTGTTATTGATTCTTACAATGATGTATAAGTTGAGTCATTGGCAAATGCTCACATTTAATGCAGAAAAGGCAAGATAACAAAAACCTCTAGTGTACTTTTTAGTAATATAACAAGCCTATTATAGCAGGAGAAAAGCTCATTTGCTTTAAGGAATGAAATGAAAATAATAATTTCCACTCACTAAATCATTAGCTCGTAATCGTTTAAGAGCTGAGCATGTGTGTTTGTGTGTATGCATATTGTACTACCACACAATTACAACCCCATGTAAACATGAACAAGGGTGATACCAGAATTATAGTACTTAAGCTGTAACACCATGAATTAGGCAGGCAGTGGTGATACACACCTTTAATCCCAGCACTGGAGAGGCAGAGGCAGGCCTCTGTGAGTTTGAGGCCAGCCTGGTCCACAAGAGCTAATTCCAGGACAGGTTCCAAAGCTACAAAGTGTAGTGAGGAGCTGCGGGCTGCGTTCCCACTGCCCAGCTCCCGGCCGCCTGGCTAGCTTTACACCCGAAAATAACAACAAACTGTATTCATTTAAACACTGCTTGGGCCATTATATCTAGCCTCTTCTTGGCTAACTCTCACTTCTTGACTAACCCATATCTAATAATCTGTGTAGCACCACGAGGTGATGGCTTACCAGGAAGATTCTAACGTACGTCCATCTTGGGCTGGAACTTCATCGCGTCTGACCTGGAGAGGAGAGGCATGGCATCTGCCTCACTTCCCTTCTTCCCAGCATTCTATTCTGTTTACTCCACCTATCTAATTTTCTGTCCTATCAGGCCAAGTAGTTTTCTTTATTGATTAACCAATGAAACAACAGATTGACAAATGACCTTCCCACATCAACAAAGAAACTCTGTCTCAAAAAAAAAAAATGGATTAGAGTAATCAACCCAATAAGAGCTCTCACTGACCCTTCTAATCCCTTTTCATGTTCAAATACTTGCAACATAACACACATAATAATGTATAATAACATATAATGTGTGTTATGTATGGGAAGAAAAAGTTATCTCTCCCAAGTTTCTGTCCTTAAGATAGATCCTTAAATTATACTCCCTTTTTTCCCAAAGGAAGCAGCAAATGGAGAGAGCTAAACACACTAACACTCAACAGTGAATCTCTGTTACCACCCTTGTACTAGGAATGAGCTTGTCAAGAAAAAAAAGGAAGAAATGGGGGAACAGGAAATGTCTAAACCCAGCTCTCAGAAGGCTGAAGCAGGATGACAAATGCCACCCCAGCCTGAGCTGCACTCTCTGAAACTCTGAGAAGACCTGACTGAGGGAGAAGGGGGATGAGGACATAAGAGGGGAGGAGAACTGTTGCTCTTTACCAGTCTTCTTCCTAAAGATCAATAGAAGCAGCTAATCTAATGTGATCTTCAAAAGCAGGAATGTCACAAACACATCCCACCCCTCAGACTTAAGTAACTCTGTTAGCGAAACACCAGCTCCACCCCTCAGGATTATGCTCAAAGTCTCTAACTGAACAGCTTACCATGCACAGCTTCTAAGAATCCCTCTTCTGATTCCCAACCCTTTCCTACATCCACACTTCCTGATGCTTCATTAAGAGCCAGAGAGCCATCTTAGAGTAATGGTGTCACTTAATGGCACTTGCACCAAGCCCGCCCACCAGCTTGATCCATGTGACTGGGTGAACTGATCTCCTGAACACAGCCCTCCCTTCCACCTTTGCACACCCTAATGTGTGCATTTTAAAGGGCCATCTCACTTCCACAGTTGCTCTTTTGTGATGGTTAGCATTATTACGTTTGAGACCAAGAAGAAAAAGAAAGTGCCTCTAGCATGTAAACCCTAGCTCACACAGGCTGTGCCCTATCACCCTACTTCCTTTCCCCCAGATACTGAATACCCTGCCAATCCAGTTCCCTATTTTCCTGGATGTTGAAGACTGTTTTTAAGTCGACTGACCTTGTAAAATTTGCTGTTCTTACAAAATAAAAGGTCCTAAGACTGATATTTCTGCTTTTGTAATCAAATTTGCTTACTCTGATCAAAAAAGACAATCACAAGACTCAAAATTATAACTTCTAGGGTTTTGCCTTTATAAGCCCTGGACTGATATGGTAAGGGGCTGCATCTTGGAAGCACTCTCAGGTATGTAAACATGGTGCCAGGTTTGGGTGCTGTACCTAAATAGAAAGTCTCTTATTAAAACTTATTTGTGGTCATGGCGAATCTCTGAGCAACCCCAGACTCATGATACCTTAATTATAGATCATATATATTTTATATATAATATAAATATATATATACATATATATATATGGAGAACAGTCAAACCTAAAATTTCATTGTATTGTCATCTTTTACAGTTAAACAAACTTTCCATTTGTTTACAACATGGAACTACCTTTATTCTATGCCTGCAAATCAGGCCTGATATAAAAAAAAAATCCATACAAACTTTTATCTGATTACTCCAACTTCTACTTTATTATAAAAAATTAATTATTCCTATCTACAAAGATATCTAAAGCATTCTAATATCATTTTTTTAAAAAAAAATCAAAGAAACATATTAAAATACTCAAAGTATTCAGAAGTTATCTTGGGATTTTAACAAAATCTTAGTCCATTCATTTCAGATTCATGTTCACACAGGTACCTACACTCAGCCACAGCAACACAGGGAATAAAATGTACAACAGTGTACAGCAGGACTGAGATGGTGTGTGAAGAACAGTGCAGACCCAGAGCTCATGTTCTGCGAAATGGAATTTTCAGTTTTGAGCTATGTTTCTCTTTAGAAAATAACCCTTTGCAACTCCAGGGATGCAGCTCAAGAAGAGAGCACTTGCCTTGCCTCAGTGAGGCCTTGGGTTTGTCTAGCACAGGGGGAAAAACGGAAGTAACACCATCACTGCAAGTACATGAAATGCATGTTTAGCTAAGTAGAAATATGTTATCATTTATTCTTTCTATTCAGCACAGATACATTAAGCAGTATTTCACAGCTTAATATAAAAGATACTATTGCAAAACAATTGGTTATATGATAATCTATGATCAAGAATATTTTTTGAAATCTCATTTTAAGTGATTAGATACTGTCTTCCTTTTCCCTTAATGCCTTAAAAAGAAAATCCACAAGAACTATAAACATGGCTGTTCTATATCTTCTGTAAGAAACAAAACTATATTGTTGGTTTTCTATTTCTTAATTTTATAAGCTTTATTATAAAAAAATGCAAATAAAACTCACACACTAAAACCAAGCAGGCTCAAAGTCTATACATCTCAGTGAACTTCTGTACAGTTTTAATATCAATTCTGAAGCCATAAGCTTCACATTAGATTTTACACAATCACTTAATGAATTTATTCACCATTAAAAACAAAAAAAAATCCACAACCGCATTAGAACTAGAAAAACAATCAGCTTTACAGCCTTTTTCATATCTCATGTCCATTACGTACAGTCTTCCCTAATCCCCTAATATTTACCCTTTCCTACTGTTATACTGTGTCTTCGTGTGTGTGTGTGTGTGTGTGAGTAGATTCCCCATATGTTAGAAAACATCTAGGTTTTTTTCTTTCGGAAATAATGAGCCCTCATTGAATATTTTACATTCTAAGTCCATCCATTTTCCTGAAATTTTTTTTGTTATTCTTTGTGTCATTCACATCATTCCTCCTGGTCCCACCCATCTCCCTCTCCACACCGAAATAAACAAAATGAGATTTAAGAGAAGGAAGGAAGAAAAGAAGTATGGACGGACAAAAATAGGAAAAATCTCATCATGGAAGCCACAGTGTAACAGTGAGTTGCTCAGTAAACCCCTTTATGCACATAAATTTACATGCAGGTGTTTATCAAAAAGAATCACTGTTCTGGTTCGAGGCCTGTGGTCTCTGCTGCACCATCGACAAGGAGCCCTCACTGGGACTCTTCCTAGACAACAGGTTGCTGCCCTGTGTCATGGAGACCCTATAGTCCTGGGTCTACAGGGCTGACCCTACCATCACCCAACTCCCTACCCCCATGATCCAGCAGGTCACAGATGGGCTGGATGTTGGGTTGGACAATATATAATTCTGGTTCTGGGCCTGGGTACTTTCAGCGTTTGTTGGCCTGCCAGCTCCCCCGTCTTTGCCACTATGGTGGGCTCTCCAGAACTGCCCTGGCTAATTCACCCCTTACAGTGATGAGCAATGGGCGGGGCCAATTCTGGAAATTTTTGTGTGTGTTTGTGTTGTATGTA
>NW_004949097.1:693796-701812 GCF_000317375.1 Microtus ochrogaster
TTTTGGTTTTTCGAGACAGGGTTTCTCTGTGGCTTTGGAGCCTGTCCTGGAACTAGCTCTGTAGACCAGGCTGGTCTCGAACTCACAGAGATTCGCCTGCCTCTGCCTCCCGAGTACTGGGATTAAAGGCGTGCGCCACCATCGCCCGGCTATGTATGTATATATTGAAGTATATTTAAAGAAAGAAAACAAACTATCTTTTTTCATTATACATACCAATCCAAGTTCCCCCTCCCCTCCTCCCATTCCCTCTGCATACCCTCCTACCCCACCCCTTCCAAACCTCAAAGAGGGTAAGGCACATTGCTTTGGGGAAGGTCCAAGGCCCTCCCCACTATATCTTCTCCTGGAAATTTAAAATTTTACTTTTCTTTAGAGCTGAACAGTGTCCATAATATTATCCATTCATCTGTTGACTGACAACGAGGTTGATTCCAATACTTTGCTGTAGTGAATAAAGCAGCAATAACCATGGACATGCAAATATCTCTATGTTAGGGTATACAGCTCTCTGGACATGTGCCCAGGAATGAAATCATGAGGTTACACAGTAATTCTATTTTTAATGTTTTGAGGGATCTCCAAACTGATTTCCACAAAGGTTCTATTAATTTGCACCCCCACCAACTGTGGATAAACATTGTCATTTAAGAATAAACCCAACTTTCCATAGTCAGGTCTACTTGAAAACAAAACCAGGAGTCCCATTTCTCCCGCTCCCCCACCCTTCAGCAGTGAGAAGTGTTTACCAATGGAGAAGACTAGACAAAGAAACTGGAGCCTTCTGTACATTACACAGACACTTACCCGTTTGATGGGTCTAAGGCAATAGCTCTGGGTTGATCCAACTCTTGCCAAAATAAAACTTTTCGTAAAGATCCATCTAAATTAGAAACTTCAATACGATTAGTTTCAGAATCTGTCCAGTACAATTTTTCTCCAAGCCAATCACATGCCAGCCCATCCGGGGACAATAATCCAGAAACGACAACATTCTGTACACTCTCAGTTTTGTTAAATTCTGTTCGCTTAATGGCTTCTTCGCTGACATCACTCCAGTATATCAAGCCATGACCAAACACAAAGTCCACCGCAGCTGCATCCTCCAAGCCTCCAACTACAATCGTTGCATTCTCTTTGCCATTTGTAGCATCAACCAATCTCAAGTCCCGTCTGTTTGCATAAAGCAACAAAGGGGCCGCTGAAACAAAAAGAAAAATACATAAGAAAGAAGAAAACATATCAAATCTTAGAAATTGGGTTTCAAATTAGCATCTGTGACCAAATACTATCAAAATTAAAGTGGGAAATAAAGAGGCTAGAGAGTGGTTCAGCAGGTAAGAAGGCCTGCTGTTCTTGCAAAGGACCTGGGTTTCGTTCCCAGCACCCACATCCAATGTTTCACAACCACCTGTAACTCCAACTCCAGGGATTCCATGCCTTCTGGCTCTATAGACACTACACATGTGGTACACATAAATTCATACAGTCACACATCCACACACATAAATAAAACATACTTTTCTTTAAATGGTTAGTAAATCAATAGTGAACTGGCTAAAATCTTTTCACTTTTAAAATGTTTTTCTAGCACTTTAAAAAAGAACATAATGAGAATTGAAATAAGTTCCACCCAGGTGTCTTTTCTTATTGAGTCTGTCAGACACAATTTAAAAACTTATACATACTAAAAAAGAGTAACTAAAACACTCATGCTCTACTAGTAGGAAAAGAGTTGGCAAGTGTTCGGTTAGCTGTCCGGTTACAGAGCTGGTGCTCAAGCCCAGGGTCCTCCAGTGCCACGCAAGCACTTCACCACGAATACTGCCTCAGTCCCAGCTGACAGTTTATTGTTTTTTGTTTTTTTTTTTTGTTTTTGTTTTTTTTTCTTTTTCGAGACAGGGTTTCTCTGTGGTTTTGGAGCCTGTCCTGGAACTAGCTCTGTAGACCAGGCTGGTCTCGAACTCACAGAGATCCACCTTCCTCTGCCTCCCGAGTGCTGGGATTAAAGGCGTGCGCCACCACCGCCCGGCCCAGCTGACAGTTTATTAATGGCTAGATGTACAACTGGCCATATGATCCAGCTACTACACACTTAAGTATTTACTAAGGAGAAATAAATACATATCAATATAAACACAAATAAATGTCCAAATAAATTTGTTTGTAATATCATAAATTAGAATCACCCCAAATGTAATCAACAACAGTGATATATTAATAGAATAAGAAGTAGTAGTACATATTTGCAGTCCCAGCACTAGAAATGAAGAGACAGAAAAATCAGAGCTCAGTTTTCCTTGACTACCTAGGGACTTTTAGGTCAATATGAGCTAAAAGAAGCTGTCTCCAAAAATCAAAGTCAACCACCATTACTAAAAAGTAATGAATCATTTACACATGAAAAATGAATTAATTTCTAAATAAAACATGGAGAAAGATGCTAAACTAAAAAGAAAACTATTTCATGATGCTCATCTATGAAATCGTATAGAAAAATGTCAACTAATCTACTCTGACAAAAGGATGATCTTCTTGAGGTGAGCTGTGGAAAAGAACAGGAAACAAGAGTTAAGTTCCCCATTGTTTTTCTGCAGTGCTAGGGACTGAGCCCAGAACGTGAAAATGCCAGGCAAGCACTCAGCACTGAGCCGCATTTCCCACACGGGTATAAGGAAACTTATTTCGATTATGAAGACAGCTTCACAGCTGTATGTACATATCAGACCTTCCCACATTTTACGCTTTAAAAAAGCAACATCTATTGACATACAATAGCAGTATCTTAATACAACTTAAATAAGCAGCCTAGCAGAACCTAATACTATAACTTTTTATGCTGTTCAATATTAATAATCTCTAACTAGATCTAATATCACATTTAAACATAAACCCTATCATAGAGAAATAACATTTAACTTTGATAAAGTTGAGTTGCTAGGACCGTAATAGTATAAATTCTGGGTTTTTTTTTTTATTAAATATATATCCCAAGTTTCTGATTTACTTTCCTAGTATCAAGCAGCAATTAAAAACTGAGTGCCACTGTCCTACAGAGCTTCCTGTGTTAATGGGAAGTCATCACTGCACAATGAGTACCCATCAGCCATATATGATCACAGAACACGTAAAATACAGCTAATACGATACTAATTTTTCACTTTATAAACATTAGTTCATTTAAACTTAATGAACAAATATGGGTAGTGTCAGCAAAGGAAAGTGATGATCTAGAAGCTAGAACAAAGGCCACAAACACGGCAACAAGAATGATAATATAACACAATAATCCAAGATATTCTTTCATAGTTACATAAGGTCTAAAACTGTTCAAAGCCCAACCCAAAAACTATCGACACTAACAATTTTCTTTTCAAAAGTATTTATTGGCCGGGCAGTGGTGGCTCACACCAGCGCTCAGAAAGCAGAGGCAGGTGTATTTGTGTGAATTCAAAGCCAGCTTGGTCTACAAAGCTGAGTTCCAAGACAGCCAGAACTGTTAGAGAAACCCTGTCTTGAAAAAAACAAAAACAAATTAAAAAAATGTATTCTTATTTTATGAGTGTTTTGTTTTCAGTAAATAGGAAAAGATTTATATGATCTGAAAATAAGCTTGTGTGTGTGTGTGTGTGTGTGTGTGTGTGTGTGTATGTGTGTGTGTATGCACTCTCTGCCTACACATCTGTTCACCACATGCATGCCTGGTGTCCACAGAGGCCAGAAAAGGGTGTCATATCCCCTGGAACTGGACTTACAGATGGCTGTGAATATTAGTAATCAGAACCAGGGTCCATGTGCAAGAATATCAATTGAGCTTGACTACCCACCCCTAAAAGTAACCCCCCTTTTATAAATTACAAATATTACTCTAATTTGAAAAAATAAGTGGCTCATAAAACTACAAAAAAATAATGGTTAAGCCCATGTTTAGAACTGCACTGGTCAAACAAGTGTTCTATTCATCTGTTAGATAACATGAATTCCTGATCCAATCATACTGAAACCCAGGGTTCTCCGTCAAACACCTGTGGGCAACCACTTCACTTGAGAAATAAACTGAGTCCTTTCTTCTTACTGTGTAACTACTACAGACTTTAGATTCCCCTGAACTCATGGCAGACTTGCACACATCACACTAATGAACCAGTCCCAATAGTCACTATTGAATAGTTTTAGATTCAGCTTTTTATAGTATAAGCCAAAAAGAAACAGCAGAAAAAACATTCCTATTAGCGAAGCGTTCAATGCCAAAGGCTGCAGAAAACTAAAAAAAAAAAAATCCCAGGACACTTAACCCTTACAATTCAAGAGTAAAAACAATGTAATAGTTAACAGATACCTTCTTTATGGCTCTATCATTCATGAAAGAAATATACACTAAACTTGTTTATGGCATTAAGTGACAAGAGACTTGTCAAATTTTAATATTTCCACTGAACAGTTTTCTCTACAAAAATCTAAAGAACTTTTCTGGTAATTTAAAGTCTCATGAGTTTTATGGATGTCACTGGAGTTGGAGGAGACCAGAAGCCAAGTAATAGCTTTAATTCTGTAGCGCTAGTTATGGTTGAGCATTCTGGGGACTGGACATTAACCTGTTAACAGCTCTACCTGTGATTGCAGGTTTCTAAGGACTGTACACTAACCTGAACATTAACAAAAAGTCCATCTGTACAGTTACTCTTCTGATGCATGAATAGGGTCTACAACATCGCCACCTATATCTGCTGAGCAGTAGACAAAACTGTAACGCTGTTTATATCTACTAAATGCAACAGACTCCACACACTCGTTTCCTGTCAGCATGCACAACACACACTGTGTGCTCACTCCACAATGTTTACCTGACTTCATTCAAACAGAATTCAAGCAGAATTCAAACAGCAGTCACATTTCTTTAGCAAACACTTGCAGGAGCTCAAGAATCTGTTCTCCTTCATCAAATCCCTACCAAACTCCTTCCTGAACCTCCTCTGCTCTACAGATTCCCACACATTAATCCTCCAATGGATTAATCCCCCACTGATCTTCAGGGTGGGTTTGGCTGATCTGGCTGGCTAGGCGAGTGTTGCCTTCCTTGCTCACTGCTTCCATGTGCATCCCTCCTAAAACTGTGCACTTGGTCAAAGAGTGCACAAAATACTTTTATTCACAAAATAAAGGAGAACCAGTCTTCAGTCAAAGGTACAGGAGTAGCTGCACTCCCCTGCTAGAATCTCCAAACAAGCTCTCAAGGTCCACTTAATTTCATTCTCAAATTAACTTGTAAACACAGTGTCTCAGGAAGAAGGATTAAATGCCAGACATCCCCCCACCCCCGCTTTGATGGAAACAAGGTCTTGCTCTGTAAACCAGAATGGTCTCAAACAGTCAAAATTCTCCCTGGGTTATAGGATATAAGCAGGGGTCACATCTTCAACATCTTACTTATACTTCTCAAAAAGTTATCTGGGCCCTGGTGTGACACACACACCATCAATCCCAGCACAGGAAGTAGGTGGATCTCTGAAAGTTTAAGGCCAGCCTGATCTGCATAAGCATCTGTAGGGCAGCTAGGGCTACACACCTATTTCCCCTGTTCTCAGAAGAAGGTGGAGAATGCCCTCCCTTTGTGGGATCAAGCAACATTTCAGGTTCACTCTTTCTGCAACTTAGCTCCATCAGCTGCTCCACCTCTTCAGAGGCTCGTGGCAAGCTCAGGTATCCAACACTAACCTTGCTTACTATCAAGAAAATACTTCTCTCTCCTAACTACACCTCACACCACCATCCACTCTGTTAACGTCTTTAACCAACCTCATACACACTACTCAACTAAACCTGCAATCTTCAAGGCTTAAATAAAACCTAACTAACAACCCTTTTCTTGGTTCTTATTCTTTCTTTTCTACAGCAATCGCTATAGTCCTACCAGTAGAATGTTCTCTCCAAACCATACTACCTATTATTATTCTGTCTGTTTCAATTCTCCTACTTCTTATACATAGTATTCCGAGACCTCTAGTCCCCAAATAAGAGCATGAAACAACTTCCCAGATTCTCCTGATCATCACAAAACTTTACACAACTTTCTAAGCCATCCTCTTCAACCTAACTTAACATCATCTTCTGTTCCCCCGGCCTTTCTTGGGTGGGGGAGGGAGGATGCAATCTTCCTATCATTGACTTAAAACTCATTACTTTTCCCTACATAAAACTCTTCAAAGATGCTACAACTCTTTGTGGGGTGGGGATGGTATAGGTCAGTGTGTGCAGGTGTGGATGGCTGTGCAAGCCCAGGCACACAGACATGTGGACACCAAAGGTGGACATCACAAGTCTTTCTGAGACAGGATCTCTGCTGGGGTCACAGCACACCTGGCTTTACAGGTGCCTGGGACCCACACTCAGGTGCTCACACTATCTCCCCAGCCCAGGTTTCCTAACCTTACTAAGAGCATGCCTCCTTTTTCCCCTGCCAATTACCGTGTAATTAACTCTTTTTTTTACCATTTCTATAAATGTGCCCTCTCATTTCTAGAACCACTCTGTTGCCCTAGGCTTCATCAGCTCACATCTACACTACTCTAACAGTGAATGATCTCGATATTGGAATATATGGTTGTGCTTCACCCAACTCAAAAGCTTTCTCATTCCCTTTGCATAAGACATGAAGACTCAACAGCTCAGTTTTCCACTATTCAACTTCCTCCCTGAACTCCAAATTCATTTTTTACCACTTCTGCACATAAAAACAGAGTTTAACATACAGACTGGGAGCACATCACATGCCATCCATCACCAGTGTACCCACTTTCCCACTCCCTCACGCCTCTCTCCCAGTGAGCAAATCTAAATCCTTCAAGGCTAGATTCAAATCTTATCTACAGCCAGGCGGTGGTGGCGCACGCCTTTAATCCCAGCACTCGGGAGGCAGAGGCAGGCGGATCTCTGTGAGTTCGAGACCAGCCTGGTCTACAAGAGCTAGTTCCAGGACAGGCTCCAAAACCACAGAGAAACCCTGTCTCGAAAAACCAAAAAAAAAAAAAAAAAACTTATCTACATCTTTCCTCTTTGAATCTCCACAATGTAGAGCCCAGAGTCTTTTATCACTGGGTATTAGCTTTTGTTGGCTTGTTTAAACATGGTCATTTGGGGGAGAGGGGGCTGGAATATAGATACATACTAGTACACCAGCTTTTTTGTTATTATTTTATTTTTGAGTGTGTGTGTATCTGTGTGTGCATGCACATACCACTACTTTAATGCCATATGAAGTCAGTTCTTCCTACTGCATAAGTTCTGGAAATGAAACGCAGGTCTTCATGCTTGGGGACAAGTGCCTTTACTCAGTGAGTAATCCCACCAGCTCCACACTAACCTTTTTTGAGGTATATTTTCTACCTCAACTAGGATCTTAGCTCCTTGGAAATAAGAGCTATATATATGCCTTATAAGTACTTTATTCCTGATGCCTAGCTGAGTTCACTACACACAGTAATATGGTAGATGTTTACTAATATTTAAAGGCAATTTTCCAGGACTAGGGATATATTTCAGTGACAGAGCACTTAAATGGCATGCACAAAGTCCTGGCTAGACCCCAGTCTTGCCAAAAACAAAAACAAAAAGCAATCTTCCACCTTTCAAAGCTAATCTAAACTTCATTTAGAGACTGGAAAGCTAGCTCAGCAGGTAAAGATGCCTGCCAACAAGGCTGATGACTTGAGTTCAATTCCCAGAATCCCCATAGTGGCAGAAGAAAACCTATTCCTCCCAAGTTTCCTCTGAATTTCACATGTGCACGCACAAAATAAATAAACAGATGGATAAATAAATGGATAAATGAATAAATGAATAGGGAAGGGAAGGGAAAGGAAGGGGAAGGGAATGGAAGGGAGGGGAAAGAAGGGGAGGGAGAAATCTACCATGCAAGGTAGATAGGCTCTAGGGTAGAGTACTTATCTAGCATGTGAAAAGCCATTATAAGACATCCCCAGGAGCCGGGCGGTGGTGGTGCATGCCTTTAATCCCAGT